>NW_026879606.1:0-27252 GCF_032173495.1 Musca vetustissima | reverse complement strand
TTAAACTTAAATAAAGCATAAAATAAGTGAAAAAGCGTTAAGTTCGGCCGGGCCGAACTTTGGATACCCTCCACCATAGATATACTGACAGATACTAGAAATTTTTAATTGATAATTCAAATTCGAAGATGGGGAATATCGGTACACTCCTTCTGAAACCTCCACACAGGGGCTAGGTCTAAATGCGGATATAGTTCATTATCGAACCTTACGTTCTAATGTTTTATCTCGCTATCCCCCGCAGGTGAAATTATTACCATAGAGTCTTAGAACCAAACTCAAAACGAGGAACAAATCAGATAACTATTTTAATATAAACAAGTGAAAAAGCGTTAAGTTCGGCCGGGCCGAACTTTGAATACCCTCCACCATAGATATACTGACAGGTACTAGAAATGAAAATATAGGGAACATACCAATAAGTGGATTATGTAAACCATAATACAAATTTCAGAAAATTTTAATGGATAAATATACCCTCAGCCTTTGGCTAATGAGGGTGTATACACATTAACACGGTGAAGATGTGCCTTTTCGAAATATTGGTTCTAAACCCCATCCGTTTCAGAAAATTTAGATTTCATCCAAACTTTGCCCATATTATTATTTCTTCTAAACCTAGTTCAAATTCGAAGACGAGGAATATCGGTTCACTCCTTCTGGAACCTCCACACAGGGGCTAGATGTGAATGCGGTAGGGTTCGATAATGAACCTTACGTTCTAATTTTTAATCTAGCTATCCTCCGCAGGAGAAATAATTACAACAGAGTCTTAGAACCAAATTCAAATCGCGGAACAAATCAGATAACTATTTTAATATAAAAAAGGGGGTTATATGGGGACTACCCCAAAATGGGGGCGAATATTAATAATTTTTGCTAGGGAAATTTGTTACCATATACGACTACAAAATACCAAATTGCAGCGAATTCGGTTGAAAAACGCGCTCAAGAACCCCAAACTACCGAAAATTGGGAGTACCCTTATATGGGGGCTATCCGAAAATATGGACCTATATTCATAATTTTTTGTGGAGATATTTTGTACCTATTAAGAACTCAAAATACTAAATTACAGCTAATTCGGCGGAAAAATACGAGCAAAACCCCCCAAAATACTGCGAATTAGGAGGTACCGTTATATGGGGGCTACCAGAAAAAGTGGACCTATATTTATAATTTTTTTGTGGTGATATTAAATACCCAATAAGAACCCAATGTAGCAAATATCAGCGAATTCGGTTGAAAAACGCGCTCAAGAACCCCAAAATACCGAAAATTTTGGGGTACCCTTATATGGGAGCTATGCCTAAACGTGGACCGATATATCCCATCTTCGAACTTGACCTGCATGCAGACAAAAGACAAACCTATGCAAAATTTCAATTTCTCAATTCCTTCAGAAGGTAGCGTGATTACAACAGACGGACATGGCTAGATCGTCTTAGAATTTTACCCTGATCAAGAATATATATACATTATAGGGTCGGAAATTAATATTTCGATGCGTTACAAACGGAATGACAAAATTAATATACCCTCCATACTATGGTGGAGAGTATAAAAATATTGGCACTATGGTGGTAAATTTACTTAAATCGGACGAAAATGTATATGGGAGCTACAGCTAAATGTGTACCGATTTCAACGAAATTGCGCGGACGTCAACTTGCAATAATTTCAGGACGCTGTACAAAATGTTGTCTCAATTGGAAAAACATTGACGGCATTGTGCACCATTTACATAAAATCGGAGGAAATTATATATGGGAGGTAGGGGAGACTGGGCACCTTCGGCATCGGGGCACCTTCGGCATCGGGACACCTTCTGCAATCGCATTTTCGATATGAAGCTCTCGCCGTACATCACTAGTTTCGATACATAGGTATCGAATATCGAAATAAATAACTGTCACAAAGTCTAGCTAATAAACTTATTTAGATGCACGGGTTTTTGTATTTCTACAGATGTTTTTGTAATAATTCCATTCCATTTCGTAAGTATTTCGTGTATAAAACTTTTCAAATTTTTAAGACAATATTATTAAAATGTGGTTTACTACGATATGTATTATTATAGAAATATTTAAAAATATAATGTTTTTACAAGACTGATAGATAAAAAATGAAACAAACTATAAAAAGTACATTAGGGGTAGATTCGGCATTTTAAAGTGGGGCACATTCGACCATATACAGTTAGTGTAATATTATTTCAATAAAATGTTTTTGAGTTTGTCTTTAAATTTCCATATATAAGACTAAACGTGCTTGTATGGACGAAAATGCGTTAGAAAAAACCTATTTCTGATGGTGTGTGCGACCTTGAGATTTCAACGTCCGCCGCTAAAAAATATAGGCCTAAAATTCAATCATTGTGTGGCGTATTAAAACCAAATAGAGCCTTTAGAGGATCTGAATTTCAACAAAACTGATAGGGTTGGGGCACATTTGGCGAATTTGACTTTTTTTACAAAACTGTAAAAATGTTTAAATAATACTAATTTTTATAATAATTAAGTGTCAGAGGACAATAATCAGCCACGAAGTTTTTATATATGTTTAGTAAGTACTGAGATATAGAGTTATAAACATAAAGTGCGGAAGGTGCCCCAGTCTCCCCTACATCTAAATTTGAACCGATTCCCACAAAACCTTGCATACATTGATCTGGACATAATTCACTACTCTCTGTAATATTTTGTCTCAATCGGACCAATATTATGAGTTTTGTGCACCTATAACACAAAATCGGACGAAACTATATATCGGAGCTATTTAGAACCGATTTTCTCCAATTTCTATAAGGCCATATAACTGACTTTTTTCACAAAAATACATGGACGGGCGGACAGTCGGACATGCATAAATCGACTCAGAAAGTGATTCTATGCATATTCTCAAAGTTTTGTTAAAATCGGTACAGATTTAGATATTGCTCCTATATATAGTTTCGTCCGATTTTGTGTAAATGATGCACCAAACTCCCAATGTCTGTCCGATTGGGACAAAATACTCTGATTTAGGCCAAACTGATGTCTGCGAAGTTTTGTTAAAATCGATTCAGATTTAGATATAGCTCCTATATATCGTCCGATTTTTTGAGAATGATACACCAAACTCCCAATAGTTGTCTGATTGGGTAAAATTTTGCATATATAGCTCTCATACGTAATTTTACTCGATTTCACACAAACGGTACATCAAAGAATCCAAGTCTGTCCGTTTGCATGCAATTTCAGAATGGTATGGGTATGAGTATGGGGTTTTTTAATTGGTTCAAGTATCCATCTAGATAGCACACTTAATTACGCCCGATTCCATCTCAATGGTCCTCCAATGATTTTATGACCGTTCTATCTACAGGATACTGTAGATATTAACATATCTTGCATGTACCCAGTGGTGACTGCGAAATATCCAACGAGCATAAATCTGAAATTGTTTGATCAATACTTTACGAGAAATCTATCAGTAAAGTCATCTGCCGAAAATTAATCCTGCCAGGTGGATTTTAAAGTCATGCATCCAGGTTTCTCATGCCATCTAGTTTCAGCATTCTCGAAGGAGATCTTAATGTGGAATCTATGAGGTTGTTTAACACTTGCATCGTAATATCAATCGACTAGGGACCACCTCGAACTATGCAACTCAACAAAGCTGAACGAAAAAGTATATATAGCGCAGAGCTTCTCAGTCCTTCAGCAATCTCGAATTTGCAAACAGTGACTTTGCAGATATATTGCTTCCATAGGTAGAGGAAGAGAGAGTTCTAAGGTTATTCCATCAAAGGCAGGAATTGGAAACGTTGGTATCTTGCGTTTCTTGGTGAACAATACTACAGCAATCTTGGCCCACCCTGACCCACGCATCAGCGCAACATAAATAATATCAGATATTGTTGGTAAGAATTTGCCACTAATCGACACACTCACCGTATTGGGAATAATCCACCAGTTTTATACGAAAATTATCGAACTTCAAAAGACTTTCATTATTCACCACAAGCCAGAGCAGAGATGAGATTTCACAACCCTGCGGGTGTTGGATGTTTTCCTTATGACACCTGACTTATTGAGAGTGATTAATCTTAATTAAATTTAGGGATAATCTTATTTCGTAACCCAGTAAACTTCCCATTGTCTTCCACAGAGAAGAAGTATGGCTGGGGATTCCTGCCACCTTCTCATCCCACTTCAGACTTGTTATGAAGGATAATCTCAAATATAGCTTTAATATCTCTACAAGTACGTTTTATACCGACACAAACTTTCAATTCCTTGAGATTAAAAATCAGAATTGGTCCACCTTTTTACGATAACCCCTTATACAAGTACGGGAACCGTAAATGAATTCCACAGGTTTAGACATAACACTCGTTCTTCTTGACTGAATTTATTGACGTTATATATGATGTACCATTTTTATTACCCTATTGATTAAATGAAATAAAATTTAATATGGTTGCTATATTTTGTTTTTATTATATAAATCTGGAACCGGTTTGATCATCGCGAAACTTTTGTTTGAAAATCATAGTTTAACACCTCCTGAATAACACCATATTTCGCTTTACTTCTTAAATAAACCTTTTAGAAACCCTTCAAAACCATTCTCAACATTGTTCCATGTTTTGATATCTTTCGAAAATAACCGGAACTTTTCGAACTAAACTTATATTTGACTAGCTTCTATCTATATTTATCTTTCATGTTTACGTCGAATATTTCCGAACATTAGCGTTGACAAGCCCAGTTATGTTACGACCTTAAGCTAGCAAATAGAAATGGACAACTTTTGTCACAGCTATTATCGGATCTATTTGATGACATTTACTTATTTTTTGCTTGCTGAACTTGTCGTTAGGTTTCTGTGATTGCCAAAACCTCCACCCCCTTACCCTTTTTGACAACTGTCAGCAAATGAGTGTTGGAAATTTTGTTTTTTGCTCTGTGAAAAAAAAACTTTAAGATTCCTGTTAACAGTGATGAGCATCATTAACTTTAATGAAACTCGGTGTGTGTTTGTATGTGTGTTGCATCCGTTTGTTTGTTTGCTTGCTGGCCTCAGTGTCTCTATTTACTTTTTTCGCCGTCATAGTCCTTTTGGCATATTTCGGGTGATAACAGTTCCATTTGTTGCAAAACAAAACAAAAAACTTAGTTTCTTTCTGGAGGTTACAACGATTGCTGTTGGTGGTGGCAGAAACTTTAGCGTTTTTTGGTTGTTTTGCGGTTGTTGTTGTTGTTGCCAGAGTTCGTAGTAGTTTTTATTTTCTCTGGTTGTTCTTCTTTTGAGAATGATGCCCTATTCCAAGGGATGTTGTTGTGTTTTGGTATTCTATTTCGTTTCGGTTGGCTAGATGATGTTGTTGTTGCTGTTCCTTCTTTTCTAAAGTTTTATTCATGATTATTATATGGCATAGCGGTTTTTCGCTGTACTTCTGAACTTTTTGGGTTCTGTTAATTTTTGCCACATATATCTGTATGCAGTCAGCCGTCACTAGATTGCCTCCTTTTGCAAAGTAGAAATCTTAAGTGGTTAACCCAAGAAGTTACGACCGAAGAACATCAATCTAACCACAAATCATCTTCTTCGCAACGGCCGTACAATTAAAGTTTTAATTTACAAATGGAGGAAAATGGGAGTGCTGGAAATTGAAATAGAATATATACTCCATTATAAGGTTTGGGAATATTTTCGAAGATACCATAAAGTATACATTATTCATCATAACAAAATTGAATTTGTCATCTGTCTTTTAACACCACTATAGAACATGTAATATTTATTATAGAGCTAGGATGTAGGATTATACTGATAATGGAATACATCGATTTACTTTCAGAGTAGCCCTCATTTTTCAATTGAATTGTATTTTATTTCGTATATGGTTTTCTCATTTGTTATAAAATCACCCTGCCAAAAATCTATTTTGGCCGAATTTCAGGGTATGGTATTATGGGCAGGTTTAAGACAGAATTTGCACATAATAATATTTTAAATATCCCTCTCATGGTGAAGGGTATACAACATTTAGACCAGGCTGAATTCAGCCCAGGCTTGAGAGTAGTTCACTGGATATCCTGGGATAATTTAGAATTATTACCTTCGACCACTGAAACATCCGTGTCTACAAAAAATCCCACCGTTATTTGTAAAGGAAACATATCTGTTCACTCAGAGGAACAGACATGTACTAAGTGTAAGAACTATAAAAAAATTGGTTGATCCTAGTACGAAAAAAAACCAAATCTCCTGCTAGGAGACTTTAATGCACAAAGGGGAATTGGAAATATTTTTGGTCTCACCGTTGGAAATTTCGGCTTTCATAAAGAAACATCCGGCAACGGCATGATGTTGATTGACTTCGTGGCAGCAAAAAACATGGTTAGCAGAACCGTATTCAAGCATTTCGATATACACAAGGCCACCTGGATTTCTCCTGATCAAGCAACGAGAAATAAAATTTATCATGTTGTGGCAAACGGAAGGAATTCATCCAATGTTAGCCACTTGCTTGACAAAGGTACTACTTGTCCCGATAATAATATAGAAACACACTGGTAAAGAATGGCACTCCCTACAAACTGCAGCAAAAGCCACACTTGGCCAAAAACCACCATCAAGAAACCCATGGTACGATCAGGAGTGTCGTGATGCTACTGATGTGAAAAACGCAGCGTATAGGGCAGCCATGCAGACAGTAGGAATACGTAATGTGATGGAGAATTATCGGGAGAAAAGGATTATCAGAAAAACGAAGAATGAACAAGAAAAACGTGAGCGGGAGCTAATCGAAATGTACAGGAGTCAGAATAAAGTCCGGACATTTCAACAACGACTAAAACACCAAACCGAAGGTTTTGGTGTAGGCACATCCTCCTGTAGAGATGAAGAAAGAAACGTGGTGACAGATGAAGATAGCGTGTTGAGGATTTGGAAGGAGCATTTTAAAAAGCTTCTGGTATCAAATAGTGGCGGTGAAGAAGATGCCACAAAACCAATAAGAGATTACGGTATATATTGTATATCACCTAGCCAAGATGAGGTCAGAGTAGCAATTAATTGTCTGAAGAATAATAAAGCAGCAGGTTCCGATGGATTACCAGCCGAACTATTCAAGACCGGAGGACAGCATCCTGCGCAAAAAAGGAGACAAGGCAAGATATATACCAACTATAGAGGAATAACTCCTCTTTTCGCATATAAAGTGCTTCCAGAGTGATGTATGAACGACTGAAGCCAATGGTCAATGACATTATTGGACCGAACAGCACCAGATTTTGGCTGTTGCTGGAAGATGGGGGTTAAGCAAATACAGACGGAGACCTCGTGGGGGCACACCAGCTCACCACAAAATTATTTGACCTGTCTCTATGGCTGGCCAATCCAGAGCAGCGTATTAGATGACACCATCTATGCCATAGGTTACATTGCTCCTGGACAAAATTGTACGCGATCCTATTATGATACACTGTAGAGAACGTGACATTGGTGAAAGGGGGCCGGGTTCTGCTCGATGTCAGCAATTACTAATATGGTATTGAACACAAAGGCTGACGTGGTTGGTTCTCCTGAAAGAAACACAGATGGTTTGTATAGCTGGCGTTGAATTGAATTGAAATTAAAGAGGCTTTCTTGAATTAGCGTAGGTTCGAAGTAAAGAGAAACCCTAAACTATTTTTTTAAGCCGAGAAAGGGGAAGGTCCCTCTTAAAATATGTATCTTCCACACCTTATATCGTCCGAATAAATGTGCCTAGAAACATAAAAAATACTTCAAGTCCTGTGATATCATTATATGGTGGTCTTATCCAGTTTCAACCTAATAGTTTTTTTTCCATTTATTATATCTCTAATTTATAATAACAACTCCCTGCTTCACATTGTTGAAAACACCATAATTTAAATAGTTTTCACTTCTGTCTAAAAAATTGACGGCAACAAATTACTCTACTACATCAATTGCTACAAATAAACAATTCGCAGTAATTTTTAAGTGACTACAAACGTAATCGTTCACTGTGTGTCGTGATGTGTATAAAGCACTTTAATAGACCACTTTTTTTTGTTAAACTCCCTTTCCACTCTTCCCATGGTCATGGTGAATATGACCCTCCCCCATCAACCAAAGTGGTTAGGTGTGAAAAATCAATGAACTGAACTTATCACAGAGGTGACAGCAACTTCATCAACTGCGACGACAATTGCAACGGCAAATGTAGCAACAACTACAACAACAAAATAAATAAAGTCTATACGCGAAATACAACAGATTTCGACCAACCATTGCGCTTATACAATATGGCTAAAATGTGTGTGCACTGACCAAATGCCAGCAAATGCAATACCGCAAAAAGCCAAGCTTTCAGTATTTTTTTCGTCGTTTGTCTGTTTCCACAACCCAACTCCTTTGCGAGGTTCTTCGTCCATACACCCTCTATCACCCCTTTCTTCGTACATTGGTTTAATGTAACAGACTGTCTGTCTGACTGTCTATTTGGGCCATCAGTTTTTGTGTTCTGTGATTGTTGTTGCCAAAGGAAGTATTTTTCCTATAATTGTTGTTGTCTGTTTGATGTTGTAGGTGTTGTTGAGTTTGCCAACAACAACATCATTGGCAGTATCAGCAACATTTTCTGTTAGTTTGGTTGTGTGTGTCTGTGTGTGCGTATGTCTGCCTGTCTATCTTCTTGTGTAAATGACCATTATCATCACATCCACGCACACACACACACAAGCACACCCACACTAATGTTCGCCATAGCCAAGTCCAGGGCCCTTGTGGCATATGACGAATAAATAATTGCTGTTGATTTGTTAACGCCAAAGTATTACCATTTCAAGTGAAATGTAGTGGACTAAAATGAAAACGCACACTGACAAACCAACACCAACATACACACAAACCCGGTCTGACACAATTCAACATGAACATTAATTTTTTGTGGTGCACTGTGGGAGGACATGAAAACATATTGAAGAAAGGATCAACGCGGCAGGATGATGATTATGGAAAAGGAACAGAATACGGTTTGATTGGATATTCGATATAAACGACGCAATGATTTCGTGAAATTTGTAAATTTTTATTACAAATTAGTGCGAGTATGCTCAAAATCTTCTACGAATTTGTCTATTTCCCGTTGAGTTGAAGTAATTTTTACCCTAAATTATCTTAAGATATTTCCTTTGCACCCACTGTTTCCGGTTGACAAACCATTAACCAGTGAAATCAGTTGATGACCAACACCCACAGCACATCACACCATCTGTAAAATAGATAAACCTACCATGAGACCCACGCTCTCACCCCCAAAACAAAGCAAAAAATTAACGACGTTTAAAGCTAAAAAGTGGAAAATTTTAACTAAGACTCGCAAAAACACAACCCACTTTGAAGATAAATGACATTTTGTCCGACTACGTATTTATTTTTGGGCTTTAGTCGCCTTGCATTTCAACAAGGTTTTTGCAATATAGCCAAAGATTTGTTTGTTGACCTCTCTTTTTTTGTAAAAAAGGAGTAATACGACCGAACCATATTCCGTTAAACAAAGTAACATTTCCACGCCTTAATATATATGCCTTAATTTTTCTTATGCCTTCCCGAAACTTCAAGTCAACGGATATCGCGTTGAATTTATACCCAAATAGCATTTAATTCGTAAATGTTTTCACCTCACCAAAAACTGTAAACGGCTCCGAATGAAAGAGTGAAGAAAAACGTTAAGTAAACATTGATTGAAATTAATGAGTGTTAAGGCAGAACTGACATGCCACATAAAACAAACACTTTCTCGAAAAGGGTCCTGTTTGGGTCGTATTCAAATATGTGAATACATATGTATATGTATACATTTGTATATATGTGTGTAAATACTTTAAACCAACACAGCAACAACCTGCAGTATTTACATAAGTACTTTTAATTTATTAACCTCGTCAGAAACTTAAAGAAGTTGTTAAGGCTCTATATCCCAAAATATACATGGAAATGATTACACAGAGTCAAAAGCAAAGTAGGATATCTAATATTGTTGATTAAATCTTATAACAAATACAATATTCTTTAATAGGGCTAGTAGAATCAACAGTTAAACACCACAGCTGAGATCCACAGCTGATCTGGTAAACATCAACACTGAGCTACTGATCATCAACAGCTGATATGGTGAATATCAACAGCTGAGCTGATGAACATCAACAGTTGGTAATCATCAACAGCTGATCTGGTGACCTTCAAAAGCTGAGCTAGTGAACATCAACATCTGTGCTGGTGAGCATTAACAGTTAAGGAGATTGGCATCAACAGCTGAGCTGATTGCCATCAACAGTTGAACTTGTGAACATCAACAGCTGATCTGGTGAATATTTACAGCTGAGCTGGTGAACATCAACAGTTGAGTTGGTGAACATCAACAGTTGAGTTGGTGAACATAAACAGCTGAGCTGGTGAACATAAACAGCTGAGGTGGTAAACATCATCAGCTGAGTAGGTGAACATCAACAGTTGGTGAACATCAACAGCTGAGCTGGTAAACATCAACAGCTGAGCGGGTAAACATCTACAACTGAGCTTGTGAACATCAACTGGGCATCAATAGCTGAGCTGGTGAGTATTAACAGCTGAGCCTGTGAACATCAACAGTTGATCTGGAGAACATCACTAGCTGAGCTAGTGAAGATTAAAAGCTGAGATGGTGAACATCAATAGCTGAGCTGATGAACATAAACAAGTGAGATGGTGATCATCAACATCAACAACTGAGCTTATGAACATCAAAACTTAGCTTATGAACATCAAAGCTTAGCTATTGAACATCAATAGCTGAGCTGGGGAACATCAATACCGGTGCTGGTGAATATAGAAAGCTGAGCTAATGAATATCAACATCTGTGCTGGTAAATATTAAAATCTGAGCTGGTGATTAACATCAGATGAGTACCAACAGCTAAGCATGGTGAGCATCATATACTCACGTTGTCAGAGTTCTTCACAGAAATTTATATTTGCTGATGACTGAGAGATGAAGTCTGCGTGTATTCAACATTCTACCGAAGCGATCTGTACAGAAACCGAACGGTTCTTAGTAACTTTATATTCAATTTACGCCAGAGACCAGTCGACACTCTTGATATGTAACATACCTAGAGACCAAACGACCCTCTGTAGCACCGATAAAAATTAAAGGAAAAATACATACCGGCTCTTTGTTAATTCTCACAATAAATTTAATAAGGAGACCTGTCGGAGCCCCTAATTCATTATAATATCTTTGGGACCCAACGGCTCTATGTTAGTTCTCACAATAAGGGACCTGTTGGTACTCTTAATGCCCAATAATATATTTGAGAATCAACGGCACTCTGTTAGTTCTTACAAAAAACCTATAAAGGACCTGTTGGCACTCCTAATGCTCAGCTATATATTTGAGATCCAATGGCAATCTGTTAATTCTCACAATAAATCCAATAAGGAGACCTGTAGGCACTCCTAATGCTTAATGCAATTTTGAGACTCAACGGCACTCTTTTAATTCTCACAATAAATACAATAAGGAGGATAGGATATTTATTGATGGGTCTTCCTAAAAAAGGATAAAATAATTAAATGATGTCATCGCTGTCGCTCACACTGTTTAACGCAATCACACTCTTCACTCTGCGCGTTTTTCTTGGTTTAACTGACCGACGATCGCTTTTTCTCTAGAAATGATGTCACTTACCGCTGCACTCGCGTTTTTCTTGGTTTCCCTGACCGACGATCACTTCTTCTCGAGAGCTGGAGACTGGCTGACCCCATCAGCACCGTGCGCTTCACTTAAGACTCGGCTCCGGCGAATTGGCATCCTATGCCAGGCGATTCACAATGCCTCTCTCCCCCACTCTCGCAGCGTCATTCAGCATAGCTGCAGATCTGCCGCTACTAATCCTGCTCATAAACACCTGACATGCTGTACATAAACAGCTGATCAAGTGAACATCATTAGCTGAGCTTCTGAATATCTAAATTAAGCAGATGAGCATGAACAGCTGATGTATTGATCAGAGCAGGTAAGCATCACCCGCTCCTGCTTATTTGTTGATTTTTCTCTTATTTGCAAGTTATCCCATTTTGCCAATTATCAATTCATTAAAACATCTATAGAAAATTGCGACCCGAAATGTTTGTAAGCGGTGTAAAATTAATTAGTCAATGGTTGCCGTTATTTCTCACACTAGCAAAACCAACATACATTCAGTATGTATGTATAGGTATTTTTAAGCATACACATTCCCACATGTATATATCATTGAACGGAAATTTATAAATCGTTGGTTTTCTTGATGTTTTTGTCAGGCTGACTGCCATTTTTACCTCGTCTACAGTGTGGTGCTAATGAATTGGCACCAAAGAGATTTATTATACCTGGTGGTTTACGTTTTACGTTGGAAATTGGCATGCACCACTGAAGGAAGAGATTGACAAAGGCATGTGGTTTAATTTATTAAGGGTTTCAAGGTATGGTGAGTGGAATTTTAGTTTAACTTGGGATAGAAGTTTGCGGATGGTGTGTGTAACATGAGGGAGCTTATATTTCTTCAAAGGAATATTTTTTGGGATTATGGTGAAATAAAGGTACATTTAATGCCACCATATCCATGCATACATTTTATCTCACGCTTTGATTTTTTCCTTAGAATCTCGGCCGTCGTCATGTGATTATCATCCATATTAAATTAGAAATGAATACATCCCCTAAACATTTCAAATACCACTCAATTATATAGTCTCTGCCTATTCCAAATATTATTGAAAATAGAATTTAGTTTTAACTAAATCTAATTTCTTTCACTAAACCAATTGTCCACCTTTATTTTAACAAACCAAAATACAATTCAATTTGAACAAATCATTTGCAATTCAAAACAATTTAGAAATAGAAAAAAAACAACGCATTTTTTCCTATCTAAGTACCTCAGGCGTTGAACAGAGGGACCAAAGCAAAACAGCACAACTAAAATACGATTTAATTCAAATTGAGTTGGCAGCCAATTTGCCACAACATTGCCATTTGCCATCATTGACAACATTTTCTACACCAAAAATACACAATATATACAAAAATATACAAGGGCCCCCAAGTCTCAGTGGACATAACAACAACAAGTATGACACGGCAGCGACAACAATAAAATATCAACAAGAAGTTCCAACAAACATTCATCTATCCGTCGAATGAACCAACTGCTTGTCAGGTAGCACTAGCAAAAGGGAATGCCCTAAAGGCCGAACTGACATTTAACGATTGACTTTTCGTTATGGACGTTAAAGCTTCAAAAAATTGTTCAAAATGCAAAACCAAATAAAGGACACACAAATTGTGGAATGTAACCAAACTGGCAACAAATGACAAAGTGACGAAGGGCTGCCTGACGGACTGGCTGGATGGCTGGCTACTTTTTATGGTGTCCAACATGCCGAGAGCACAACAAGAAATGTAAATGAGCCAAGAATGTCATAGATTTTGATATATGGCAAATGTTGGCGAAATATATCATGTCTTCAATCAGAGCAGCGAATGACTAATGACCAGCAAGGAATTTTAGCAAAAGAGTGAGTCATAAACATGGAATTTTGATTTCTATATTTTAGGGCATGACAGGAATGCGAACGTTTTTAATAGAAGAATGAATAAATTTTAAACTTCCGCCATGGCGAATTTTTTGTACTTTCAAATTTTTATGTCCTTCTCAAAATGAACGGTAAAAAAGTCCTAAAACCAGGTTGATATACTTTTCACGAAGTTATTTTTAGTTGTTTAAGTCCGCAAGAAACGAATATACTAAAATATACAATTGTTGTGGATATTTTCCTTTGCATTGATTTTAAAATATGGAGCATCTCATACTCACCAGCTCAGATTTTGATGCTCACCAGTTCAACTGTAGATGTTCATCAGCTCATCTGTTGATGTTCACCAGCTTATCTGTTGATGTTCATCAGCTCATCTGTTGATGTTCACCAGCTTATCTGTTGATATTCACCAGCTCAGCTACTGATACTCACCAGCTCAGCTACTGATACTCACCAGCTCAGCTATTGATACTCACCAGCTCAGCTACTGATACTCACCAGATCAGCAGCTGATACTCACCAGCTCAGCTGCTGATACTCACCAGCTCAGCTGCTGATACTCACCAGCTCAGCTGCTGATACTCACCAGCTCAGCTGCTGATACTCACCAGCTCAGCTGCTGATACTCACCAGCTCAGCTGTTGATACTCACCAGCTCAGCTGTTGATACTCACCAGCTCAGCTGTTGATACTCACCAGCTCAGCTGTTGATACTCACCAGCTCAGCTGTTGATACTCACCAGCTCAGCTGCTGATACTCACCAGCTCAGATGCTGATGCTCACCAGCTCAGCTGTTGATGTTCACCAGCTCAGCTGTTGATGTTCACCAGCTCAGCTGTTGATGTTCACCAGCTCAGCTGCTGATGTTCACCAGCTCAGCTGTTGATGTTCACCAGCTCAGCTGTTGATGTTCACCAGCTCAGCTGTTGATGTTCACCAGCTCAGCTGTTGATGTTCACCAGCTCAGCTGTTGATGTTCACCAGCTCAGCTGTTGATGTTCACCAGCTCAGCTGTTGATGTTCACCAGCTCAGCTGTTGATGTTCACCAGCTCAGCTGTTGATGTTCACCAGCTCAGCTGTTGATACTCACCAGCTCAGCTGTTGATACTCACCAGCTCAGCTGTTGATGTTCACCAGCTCAGCTGTTGATACTCACCAGCTCAGCTGTTGATGTTCACCAGCTCAGCTGATGATGTTCGACAACTCAGATGTTGCCTTCTTCAAGGTTCGTGCATATGCGTACGATTTGATCATCATGATTGAGGGGGTTATTCGCCTCGAACTGGAAAATCATGGTGTGCAAGCTATGCAGATTGTTCAGGCCTGGAGTGACCGAGTTGGAGTAGAGGTGGCAACCGAGAAGACGGTGCTAATGCTGCTGAAAGGTAGGTTGGCACGCAGCCGTCCTCCCTTCATTCGAGCTGGTGAACGTGGCATAAGTTGTTCGAGTAGTGTTAAATATTTTGGAATAACGGTGCCCGTGGAATTTCCTCCCACACTTCGATCGGTTGAAGGAGAAGCTGAAAACGGTCATTGGGACTATCAAATGTGTTTTGTGGACTGATTGGGGCTTGAGTAGGCGTTCTGTGCATATCATATATGGTGGGCTATTTGTTGCCTGTGCAACTTATGGTGCACCTATATGGTACAGAACTGCCTCATCTGTCTTAGGGCAGAAGAAGCTCCTTTCGTGTCAGCGGGTCGTCATGTTAGCATGTTTGCCAGTGTGTTGCACTTCTTCCACAGATACGTTGCAAGTGCTGATTGGCGCCGCGCCGCTTAAGCTCAAGGGTGGCTTGCAGTTCGATGAGGATGATTGGCTTAGATCTTCTGATCTGGTGGATGAGGTAGTAGGCGGTACAGCACTATTCTTCGGGAGTGTGTTGTTGATAGGTGGAGGACCAGGTGGACGTACGAATTTATTCGTGACGCAACGACCAGACTTTCGCTTCGGCTTAAGTACTGGTTTCTTACTGACGGGTTATGGTTCGCTCAATGCGTTTCAGCATAAAAGTGGCTTGTCACAGACGGATTTATGTGGGTGCGGGATGACTGAGGGCAGGAAGCCTTTGCTGACGAAATTCTGTTACTGTGAGGATATTAGAGATTTAGCAAATATGGATATATCGAATGGAGGGGCGGGGTGGGATTTTAGTAGGGCTATTGAAGACGGTCGGACCTTTAGTTGTTTAAATTGTTTTGCTCGTGAAGTATTTAGGAGATGTTCAGCACTTAATGGAGGTCCTAGTGCATAGCACCCTTGAAAGTAGGCTTGATCGGTTGCACCGGTTAGTGGTGGGTTGGTGCACCGGGTGGCGGTGGGTGTTGGTGCACCTTTTGGTGAGGAGCGGGCTGGTTCCTGATGGCTGTTGCATCGTGGGTTGTTCCCGATTTTGTATGTTTCACAAGGTTCACTCCAGTCTGTAGTGAAGGCTGTCTTTGAGGGCGGTTTCGTGAAATGTTTGTGTTATGGTGTCCGTTGCCGCGGTCCTTTGGGCCAGTCCGTGAGGACAGCATGTCAATTGTTTGTGTTCTGTGTTGTTGTGTTACATCGTAGTTGCCCTTTTGGTATTGGGATACTAGCCCGGACTTGTGTCAAACTGGCCTGATCGGAGGTTATTCGTACCGCGGGTGTCAGGTGCCCCTGAATCTGTTGATTCAGCCTGACAGTTGGTGTGACACCCCGGGGAGCTTCGCGGGTGTTGTGGTTTCGCTCCTCATCAAGGGGGAGAGTGTGCCTTCTGCATGCTCTCCGATTGGTACAACTCTTCGGTGCTAGTGCGCTGGTGGGCGTAATTCCGCCTGTGGCTCAGCCATAGTGAGGTAGGCCAAATGGCAGGGACTCACACAAATTGCTCACCAACTCAGGTATTAATACTAGCCATATCAATTGTTGATACCTTCAGTTCAGCTTAGCATTTGGTGTAGATATTCAAATTCTCTTGAATGTGAAAATTAAATTTCGATAATTCTCTACATTTAAATTTCTGTATTTTTCTTTCCTTGTGTTTTTTCTCGATTCTTTTCGGCATTTTAATTTACACATAATTTACCCTAATAACCACTTTTGAAATAATTCATATTACTGAAAAAACTATTGCGGTTCGCCGAACTTTTGTTGACCCATATTCTTTGTTACAAAATTTATTTTGAGCGAATCATGGCGATGCAACACAAAAATAAACTGAACTGAAAATCTTTTATGCAGAATATTGTCGCTGAATGTTTATGAAATGTAAACCGAATTAATACGATTTATAATTTTTGTCGTTCATTCAGTGTATGTCGGCCGGAAAAAATATTAGTTAAATTTTGTGGACTGAGAGAGAGAATCAACTAGAATTTAAAATAAATTATGAAAATATGTTTTAAAGAACTTTATTTGGAATGTGAAGGGTCCAGAGGCATGCAGGGGAGGTCTAGTCAGGAATGTAAATTGAGCCCTTGTTTAATGCTCGATTTCAGTGAAAAGGGTTTAAACAAGTTGAGTTACATTCTTCGTGAATATATGTCAGTTTTCAGGACTTAGTCCTAAAAATAGTCGATAAAAATTCCTTTAATACAATAATCATCGTCCAACCTTCCTTTCGTGCCCACAAATTCCCCCACTAACTATTAAGTTAGATATGAAATATCCCACACACATTTCCACCTCAACACATTTTACATTTCATACTAAAAAAATTTATGTTTCCAGTTAAAAAATAATAAAAATATTTCCAACTACCAACCCGAATAGCGGTAGCGACAAATAGGAAGTTTTCATTTTTAGGCACTCCAAACAAAGTTAACGTTTCTCTACATTAATGTTGTTGTTATGTTTATAATGGATCACACGGAATGACCATAAAAAGACTTTTCACTTTTCCTCCAATTCCGTTCGGGGTTTCCACCCCCACTTAACCATAATGGGTATTTTGGTGCTCCGGCACAACATCATTTTGTTTAGTGCGGTTCAACAAATCGGCATACCACCGGCATCATTATTATTATTATTATTTTTGCAGCGGAACTGTTTCATCCTCCAACATCTCATTGAGGTTGATGATGGTTGCCGATGAGGGTTATGTTTGTCGTGTAATAAAAAAAATTGTTGAGTTGACGGGAAGGAAAGGTGGACAGAGAGATGTCATGTTGGTATTTGTGGAGAATTATGACGTTTAGTAGTCAATTATAGACTGTCCTAATGCCAACTAAGTGTCGGTAATTCGTGTTTTTTTCGCCCATGTTATTTTCGGTGTCAAGTTGTTATGTTTGAACGTCATGTAGATGTTGCCTGCTATGTGTCTGTCTCCCGGTGACTTTAATGTCTCTGTCAGATCACATACATTTTTTATGTTTTCAAATACGTTATTGTCATTATGCTGATGGTGGTGTCCTGACGATTCTCTATGTTGGCTTTGAGACTCTATTAACATTGTTATGTTTTACTGTCCCACCCCCACTCTCTAATCAGATGAGTTAACTGTTGCTTGTTAGATGATTTTTTTATTTTTGTGGGGGAATGTGAAACAGCAAATGTTAATGTGGTTAAAAAAGCTTTCATAATAACATTTTACTGTTAAATGTACAGATTTTGTGTTTGGTGGCCATGGAAAGTTTTAGAAGCAGGGTGGTTATGTTGATTTCTCCATAACAAAAGAGTCTGAAAAATTTTGTATCTTTCTGAAAAAATAAATCTTTTATTTTGAAAGTAGTTTAAATCAAATTTTTCTTACATTAAGATTTGTTATGGTTTGGGGTTCTTGGGTAAATTATTCCAAAAACATTGTTTATGTTTTGTTAAACTTTTCTAGAAAATCAACCAGATTTGTATCAGGACCAAAAACCATTTTTTCATTCTGTCCTATAAAAAATAATAGCAATGTATAGCATCATCAGATCTGAAGTAAGTGAGTACACTTGGAAATATTTGTATACAATGTTATAAAATAATTCATACGACCTATAGTCTATTTGGGACTATGTTGAATGTGATATACCACCTGCGTAGAGGTAACATAAATCTTGCGGAATAAGCCAATTTCGTGAAGGTTGTTATATCTAATTATAAATTTGTTGCCGTTATTTAATGACAACATAAAATTCAATGTCGAATTAGTCACGATTTAGCTTTGAAATTGTACACATACGTAAAAAATATTTTGTAGTTAAGAAAAATATTAGTGAAAAACTGAAGTAGACCTCAACCAACGGAAATTAAACGAAGCATATGTATAGAGACTATCTCGACTATTGACCTAAATTGAACAATTTCTGGAAAGAAAATTTTTTTTCAATAGGAAACCGATATAGGCACTTTGATGAGGAAATTCGATTAAAAACTTAAAGCGAAACTGACTTGATCTTTATGTGGGGCTTATACAATGAAGCCCATCAGTATACTTTAAAGTAGCTGCCTACTCACACGCATTGTTATGCTCTTTCAGTCAGTCGTTGTTTGACCGCCAACGAATGAACACATGCTAGGGTGCGCGCACGACGGCGTGTCCGCACAACTAGAAAATCAACGAAATAACACTTAGGGATAAAAGTGTTCAGTATATTTTGGATTTTTATTTCATTATTATTAAAAATGCATTTTGTATGTTTAAAAACAACAGAACAATTCCTGTTTTTTTTAAAGAATTAAATATTTGATAATTATCGTAATATTTAATATTATAATATGATTATTATCTCAGTATATGCTAATTTATAAACTTTATTTGATTTTCGTGACATATACAATTTGTTATTCATATACAAACATGTTCAATAATGCTTTTAATTTATATAATAAAAAAATTAAATTCATCAATAATTTTTTCCGACCACAAAAATGTACACACAATTTTGTTCAGTACTGTTCTGTTTTCTCTCACACATACTAACGCATTTTAATTTTGGCCACCTATGCTTATATCAAAACTTGGACCTATATATCTATGAAACTCAGTTTGCAGTCACTATATTGGAAAAATACTGATTTCGAAATATAGAAAATGGAAACCTGCCCTTATATGTCAAAAAAAGATATATAGAGACTTTGGTGCATCATTCACATAAAATCGGACGAAAATGTTTATGGGAGCTATACCTAAATCTGAACCGATTTTCATGAAATTTAAAACTCATCTTTCTAGACTTAATTCAGTACGCTATGCCAAATTTCCCGCAAATCGAGGGAAATAAAGGGACTTTGGTGCACCATTTACATAAAATCGGGTGAAAATATATTGGAGCTATATTTAAATCTGAACCGATTTTCACGAAACTTAGCACACATCATTCTAAACTTAATTCTGTACGCTATGCCAAATTTCGTGCAAATCGAAGGATATATAGGTATTTTGCTGCACCATTTACATAAAATCAGGCGAAAATATGTATGGGAGCTACATCTAAATCTGGACCGATTTTCAAGAAATTTAACACGCATCTTTCTAGAATTAATTCAGTACGCTATATCAAATTTCGTGCAAATCGAAGGATATATAGGGACTTTGGTGCATCATTTATATAAAATAGCCATAATATAACAGCCAGGAATGAGATATTTGTATATCCCTATGGCTGTAATTTAGCATGGATTCTTAAATGTACCTGGTTAGAAAAGATCTTCAACTTATGCACAAATGGGATTTCAGGTCACATTTACCAAATATCAGCTCTCTGAGATACCTAGGTTACTTAAAAAAGCACAAGTCTAATCAACACAAATTTGTACGCTGATTGATGTTTCGATGCTCTATAATATGACGGTAAGTATTAAATACTCAACGAACGGAAGAAATAACCATAGAAAATTTATTATAGACACTCACCCCTACTACAGAATAGCATTACTCAGCAATAATAAAAGTTTTTCACTTTAACACTGCAAAAGAAAATTAGATTGTAAACTAAACACATGTGTGTAAACCAAACAGAATATAACAGTTAGTTGTAGTACACAATTCGAGAATAACTTTATATGCTTCTAAAGCTTTCAGGGTCGTACGAAATTTATTATACACGGGAAAAATATTTGACCTAAATAAAGCTTTTTGTATATATAACGTTATTTAAACTTCATACTGAACATAAGATAGGTTATAAAAGCTTTGTAACATGTTTGCAGAAACTAGGAATATGTATACTTTTTTATACACAGAGCTATACTGCATTTTGGACACTAGATGGTGTTAACAACTCCGGTTCGAAAAGAATTACCATTAAGTGTATGGTATATTAATTCCGCATGTTCATATTTGGCGCGCATTTTACATTGACGAACATAAAATCATATATTGTTGTTTATAGTAATATTTGCAATTAATGCCTATATAGCTATTCATGCATTTATTGTTTGCACAACATCGATATTTTTAATAAGAAATTATTATTTTTATTTCGTTGCAGGTGAGTGTGTTCAATATATGTGTGTGTGAGTATGGTTATTAAAATCTAATGAGTGGTGTGAGTCTTGACAACTATTTTGTAGCAAAGCTTTTCACGTTTTAAAGAGCTTTATTTAGGAAAGAACAAGAAAAGCTTTTTATATTTTGTTTATAATGAACACCATGACATAACCAATGCCATTAAAGCTTTTATAAGCTATCAAAGCTTCCACTTTTCGGTTTTATTGCATTTTTATAGACTGCCAAGAGATGGCGTTCAATGGTAAGTATTTTTTTCATTGTTGTTGTTGGAAAAAGTTTAAACGTGAAAAAAATAAAATTTCATAAAAGAGCCTGTATTTTTTAAAATAGTAGATATAATTTCTTGAATATAATTTATTCGAAATATATATGAATGTTTTTATAGATAATGTCTCAAACAGTATATATTTTAAGACCATGCAACAACGGACGGACATGTGTAAATCGACTCCAAATTTTCTGAAACGGATTTGGTCCAAAGAAACATGGGGTCTAAAACCAATATTTTGTTGAGGCACGTTTTCATCGTATCAAAGTGCATATACCATCATTTGCCATAAGGCTGAGGGTATAAAAATCAATGAAATATGACTCGAATTGCGACCACATCTGTTTTATTTTAGACTTCAAAAAAAAAAAAATCTCACAGAAAATAAATTAGAACCACTTCCTGGTGGACATTTAAAATATCTGTAATCTCCGTTGTATGGAGCTAACCTTAAAGGCAGTGCAGTATCGATATTTTTTGGGTAGGGAAATTTGGATTAAGAATATATATCCTTTTTGGGGTTTCCGCTAAATATTTCGGAGCATACTTAAAGGGGCCAATATTGACAACATTGTCTAGGAATTAGGGAATTTTTGGCGTTTTTATAATATGAAGGGTTATGCCTAATTAAGGACCGATATAGCTCAATTTCGAAGCTAATATTAGTACTCTTGACCACACTGTGGTACAGGGTGCTACGTCTTTGTGTGTATGTTTGATACAGGCAAAAGGAAACGAGATAGACACATGGCTCCCATATAAGAGGAACCTCACTTTCTGAGTCAATTTTTGTATGTCTGTCAGTCTGTCTGCCCATGCTAAATTGCAACCAAAGTGCAGGTCGCATTTATGATCCAAATAGGATAAATTTGGCACAGCTTTATTTGGCCTTAGGGCGAACCCAATTGAAAATGGGGAAAATCGGTTCAGATTTATATAAACCTCCCATATATAGTTTCGTCCGATTTAAGGTAAATATTGCACCAAAGACCCAAATTTAAGCCGATTGGTTTCATATGACCAAAAGCGGGCCGAAATAGTCATTCTCGAACCTGTCCTAATTTTTTTTATCTCGATATCCTCCAAAGGAAGAGTGATTACAACAGATGGATAAATTGACTACATCATTCCATACTAAGTAGGCTATAAACGGATAATTTCGAGTAAAGCATATGCCCTAGGTAACCTCAAAAACCGGAACAAATCAGTCAACTATTTTAATATAAACAAGTCGGGCCGAACTTTGGATACCCTCCACCATAGATATACTGACAGGTACTAGAAATGAAAATAATGGGAACATACCAAAAAGTGGACCTATACCGACATTTCTGAAAAGGGATTATGTAAACCATAATAAAGAATTCAGTAATTTTTAATGGATAATTATACACTGTGGCTAATTGAAATATCGATTCTAGACCCCATGTATCTTTGGACCAAATGCGCTTCAAAAAATTTACATTTCATCCAAACTTTGTCCATCTTCTTCCAATCTTAGTTCAAATTTGAAGATGGGGAATATCGGTCCACTTTGTCTGGAACCTCCATACAGGGACTAGTTCTTAATGCGGGTTATAGTTCATTATCGAACCTTACGTTTTACTTTTTTATCTCGATATCCTCCGCAGGTGAAATGATTACATCAGAGTCTTAGAACCAAACTCAAAACGCAGAACAAATCAGATAACCATTTTAATATAAAAAGGGGGGTTATGTGGGGACTACCCCAAAATGGGGGCGAATATTAATAATTTTTGGTAAGGAGATTAGGTACCATATACGACTACAAAATAGCAATTTGCAACAAATTCGGTTGAAAAACGCGCTCAAGAACCCCAAAATACCGAAAATTGGGGGTACCCTTATATGGGGGCTATCCGAAAAAATGGACCTATATTCATAATTTTTTGTGGAGAGTTTAGGGACCTATTAAGAACTCAAAATACTAAATTACAGCTAAATCTGCAGAAAAATACGATCAAAATCCCCAAAATACTGAAAATTAGGAGGTACCGTTATATGGGGGCTACCAGAAAAAGTGGACCTATATTTATAATTTTTTGTGGAGACACTTAGTACCCAATAAGAACTCAACGTACCAAATTTCAGCGTACTCGGTTGAAAACCACGCTCAAGAACCCAAAAATACCGAAAATTGGGGTGTACTGCTATATGGGAGCTATGCCTAAACGTGGACCGATAAATCCCATCTTCGAAATTGACCTGCCTGCAGACAAAAGCCGACTCTATGCAAAATTTTGGCGATCTATGTCCATTCGTTTAGACGCTAGAGTGATTACAACAGACGGACAGACAGAAAGACGGACATGGCTATATCGTCATAGAATTTTACGCTGATCAAGAATATATATACTTTATAGGGTCGGAGATGATATATGGGGATACATGGGGACTACCCCTAAAAATGGGCGAATATTAATAATTTTTGGTAGGGAGATTTGTTACCATTACTACTACATAATACCAAAATACAGCGAATTCGGTTGAAAACCACGTTCAAGAGCCCCAAAATACCGAAAATTGGAGGGTACCTTTATATGTGGGCTACCCAAAACAAGTGACCTATATTTATAATTTATAGTGGAGAGATTTGATACCCAATAATAACTCGAAGTACTAAATTACAGTCAATTGGTCGAAAAATACGATCAGAAGCACCAAAATACAGAAATTTTGGGGGCACCGTTATATGGGGGCTACCAGAAAAATGGACCTATTTACCAAATTTCAGCGAATTTTGTTGAAAAACGCGCTCAGGAACCCCAAAATACCGAAAATTCGGGGGTACCCTTATATGGGGACTATCCGAAAAACTGGAGCTATATTCATAATCATAATCAATAATCGTACCCAATAAGAACTCGAAGTACCAAATTTCAGCGAATTCGGTCGAAAAATGCGATCAAAACCACAAAATACAGCAAAATTGGGGGTACCTTTATATGGGGGCTATCCGAAAATATGAACCCATATTAATAATTTCTAGCAGAGATATTCTACCCAATAAAAACTCAAAGTACCAAATTTCAGCAAATTCAGTTGAAAAACGCGCTCAAGAACCTCTAAATACTGAAAATTAGGAGGGTAGCCTTATATGGGAGCTATGCCAAAACGTGGACCGATGTAGCCCATCACCGAACTGGACCTGCCTGCAGACAAAAGATGCAAAATTTTGGCGACCTATCTCAATTCGTTTAGACGCTAAAGTGATTACAACAGACAGACGGACATGCTTAATTCGTCATAATTTTACGCTAATCAATAGTATATATACTTTATAGGGTGGGAAATGATTATTTCGATGCGTTACAAACGGAAAAACAAAACTAATATACCCTCCATACTATGGTGAAGGGTATAAAAATCTGTAAAGAAGTTTATATTCACCAGAAATCCGCAATGTTAAATTATGCCCACTGAGTTCCTATTTATATTGGGACTATGTCATAAGATCAATCTTCATCGAAAAAGTCAAATTACAGCCTCTTGGTTGGGGAAATTCGCTTAAAATATTCAAAAATACCGGTAATGGACGGGGTCTTTAATAAGAGCACGGTCGAAAATTGAACCAATAACGTCAATATATTTTTGCACCCTTCAAGTGGCAAATGAGACTAACAACTTCAAAATATCGAGAATGAGGCGGAAGTGTGATATGGGACGGATATGATAATTTTATAGAGTGATACTCAATGTATACCCAAAAATATTAAAAAAGAGCCAACTCGGTTGAAAAGTGTATACGGAACGTACCTATCCCAAATAATATGAAAGATATCCCGAAACATGTCAATTTTAATAATTGTTGGTAGGGATAATATACGCAATACGAATATAATTCGGTTCAAAAAAAGTACTCAATGCCCCAAAAATCCGAATAATGGGATGGCACCGTTATGTAGGAACTATACCATAATATGGACTATATTTATAAATTTTTGTTGGAAAGTTTTATGCCGAATGAAATCCCAAAATATCAAAAGAGAGCAGGTTTTAAGGCCTGAAAGGGGTCAAGCCAATTCTTCTGGGAAAACATGCCTAAACTTTCTAAAATACCGAATATTTAGGGGTTAGCTCTATAGAGGCAAACAAGTTAAAATATTAGTCCATTTTTTGGATAGTCCTATATTAGGGTACCTGACCTATATCGGTAATTGATCAGGCATAGTGTCCATACACGGCCACCCTTAATTCCGTTGTTTACATGATTGACATTTTGAGTATACATTGATTTACATATCTTCTAATAACAATTTGAAATATTGGTAGATCTTTAGTATAGACCCCATATCATAATACAGTCCTTTCATATGTATTTTGATGTCACCGAAGTGACTATATTTTGACATTGCGGAGTCGCTTTAATTTGGGCATTAGTGGGTACAAAACTTCGGAACAGAAAGTCCGTTTTCTAAATGGTCACGCGTAATTTTAGCTGCTTTCATAGCCATAGTCAATTTTTTTTAACCAGATTGCCTGTAACATGGTCGTAGTTTTCACTTTTTTCTTTTCCGTAGAGATTCACTTCAGATTAGTAGTCAAAATTATTCTGTTGTAGACACCAAGTGTGTTTGGATAAAATCCGTTTTAAGGGAACCCCCCCATTCTCGATTTTAATTTTTCAAGATTTTCAATGGGCTAGTAAATCAATACCAATGCTTGTAAAGTTTGTAACTTAACACACATATAATTGAAGATTTAAAAGAGAAGAAAAATAATTTACAAAAAAATATTTTTATTGTTTTGTTGTTGTTTTTTGTAATTAAAGAAAAGTCCTTATTTTCGATGGCGGGCATGATAACTCCTCACTGGAACATCGGAATCCGAAAATTCCAACGGTGTTAGAAAGAGTACCTGTCTGGCTCTCGTATGAACTAGGATTATTGACATCGCTCTAAAATTAACAAAATGGCGGACCTTTGAAAAAATATTTTTGGAAAATCGCCGATTTTTAAACAAAAACCAAGTTATAAAATAAGGAAGATCTTCACCGATTGGCTTTATCCTAGTTCATACGATAGCTATACACTCACAGAGGAACGTGTAAAAATTTGGAATCGATTGGGTTATTAGTTTTTGAGCTATCGTGCCCGCCATCCACAAAAGAGAAAAACGCGTTTAAAGTTTGAGAAGACCTTTAGCCGTCACTTGATGCTGACACAATAAATCGGCTATATTTTCAAGAGTTCCTAAGATTTTCACTTGAAATTTTTTTGGTACATTCTTGAATTAGTGTAGATTCAAGAGAATGGGGGGGTCCCCTTAAGATTGGATGTGTAGTTATCTGAGCATCATACACACTTTTATCAAACAATTTTTTAGGGAGCATAATTGCTCCCTTTTTAGGTTACTTCCCGTTGTAAACTTTCAAAACGACGATACACGTATCTTCCTTTTTTAGGCCCTATTTAATAATCTGTTGAAAATTCCCGGTAATTAAATTTGTCGCACAGTGTAATTAACCGTTATTAATTTTAACCTAAAATGGCTCAATGTTCAGTGTTGGAAAATTTGACGCTCAAGAAGAATCAAAAATACCATAATGCAGCTAAATTGAATGGGAAACATGGCGGTGTCGTTATAGAGGCAAAATAGTAATAATATTGGTCCAAGCTTGTTACCTCCCTTATACCTCTATATTTCTTTGCTCAGGTATTGTGCCCATAATCGGGACCCTTAATTTATGTCATTTTGATGATTTCAGACTTACGCTTCAATCGATTTGGCTTCCTATCAAAAAATTATAAATAACGGAAGAGCTCACCCCTATAGCAGTCCAGCCTCCTTATATGTATTTTAATGGTCCCAGGTGCACTTTCCAGACAAATTTACTATAATTTGGCATTATGAAGTTGCTTTAACTTGGTATTTCCGGACATTGGTGGATAAACAACTTCTGTAGACGGTCAAGCGTAATTTTTCAACCAAATAT
>NW_026879605.1:0-27204 GCF_032173495.1 Musca vetustissima | reverse complement strand
TAATTCTCCGCCTGAAATTTTGGATATTATTATTACATCCTTGCCAAAAATGTCAAGTTTCAATACTTACAATTTGTCAACGCCAAACTGTGATTATTTCCGCATGCTATTTGTATTACGGTTTTCGATACTAGATTACGCACAATTTTTGGCTGTGTTACCACATCTAGACCATTGGCTAAACCCAGCTGACCATAATCATTATGACCCCAACTGAAAATTTGACCCCATTCATTTAATGCCAATGAATGTCGAGCACCACAGCTTAAACGAGTTATATTATAGTTTTCCAATTCTTCAATCAGTTCTATTTTTTGGGAATATAAATAAAGATTATATAGTCGAAAATGGTTTTTTTGCAAAGCTATGTTCTCATTCCACGCGCAATACGCAACATCAATATTCTAGTTTTTCCTCTTTCAAAATTGAACGATCATTTACGGTTAGAGTTGCCCGACTCTAGAACCATTTCCTTAACTTTTGCGAATATTTTCGTACCCAGTAACAATCTTTACAGACAAGTACATTGCGTTGGATATGAACCAAGTTTTTTGCAAAAGACTGCATAAATTGTAAATTATAGTAGTTTTTTGCATTCATTCGTATTAATATTTACATTATAATTATACATGGGGAATCAATTAACTCTTTTATCAAGTTGTCAAGTTTTTAAAAATATTTACTGATTGAATTTCTTATGTTGTTGCTTTATATATGAGTATTTATTATAATGTAATTATTTGGCTGAAAACAGCTTTGGGCTAAATCATTGATGGTAATGCTATTACTCATTTTTGAATAAAATTTGAATTTGATATCGCAACTTTTTACATATGGTGTGTGAAATATTAAAAATTATGTTAAAATTTTTACTTTATAAAATGAAAGAAAAGCACCTATGGCACGAAGCTCCAGTTTTCTTGAAAAATTATTAATGTTTAAAATACTGGTATTTTTAATATGGATTTAAATATTCATATTTTTGCCTTTTTAATAACATTTCAAAAATTTGAAATGAAATTTAAATAAAAATATTAAAAATTTCTGTCAAACTTTTTGTACTCTCCGCCATGTGATGAGCATTCAGAACTTCTTAAAAAAGTTGAGATCGTTATTGGGTTTATTTTGGAAATATGTTTTCACCCTACGAGAATCCGGAATACCAAATGTTAGCCATTTCGGCGGGATAATGAATTAAGACTTCAAAATACAATAAATGGAGAGTACCGTTATATGGGGGTTAGCCCGAAACATTGACCAATATTACTAATTTTAGGTACGAAACTCTTCCTACAAAAAATATTAAATTATAGACTATTTGCATAACAAATAACAAATTTAATATACATTATTTTACAGTGGACAAAAATCAAAATAAGTCAAAAATCTTAAAAAGTCGCAAATCAGGATAAACATTTTTAAAATCTAGACACCTTAAAGTAATTCTGGTATTTATTATTTTGCTAAACAAATCCCATGGTACAATTATAAAAGGTAACAGCAAATCCCAGCTGATTTGATTCCAACGTAATACTAGTGTCAATATGAATTTGACAAATTATGTTTTTTTAAAATCACCCAACAGGAAAATTGGGAAAGCATACAATTTGAAATTGTTATTTATTAAATGTGCTCTCGTATTCAATTTACTAATCTGCCTGCAAAGTTTGAAAGCGAATCTTAAAAATTCCCAGCATTTTCATATGTGTTACACATATATATGGCAATGGCTCAATTATAAAAGATGTGGAAGCATAGAAATATAAATTTGATATATTTTCATTCATGTTTTTCAATTTTTATTTTGAGGATTCGAAAATATTTCATTTTCAAAATAAAAATAATTTGATGATAATTTGTTTGTTTGTTTACATTTTTCTGTCAAATGAGTTGACACTAGTAGAACTTACAACAACAAATTTCCATGTGGTTGTTGTATCGTTTTTTGTACAACAACACTTGCTGTTACCTTCTATTATTATACCATGAACAAAACCTAAAAAAATGTTGATAGGATTACTCAATATTAAGAAAATACATTCCAAAATTGTTAATGCTTTTGGTAAAACTTATCTTATTTTTAAAGTATTGATTTTTTTAAATATTTACAAAATAATATACTTACCATATACTTAAATACACTTTGTTTTAGGGTCTATTCCAAATTTGAACACGTTATTCTGGACCCATATTGCTGTCGTAGGAACTAGGATAAATGTAATCGATGAAGATCTTGCTTATCATGCCCGCCGTCGAATAATGACTTTTCCTTAATTACAAAGAAACAACAACTACACATTGTGTCAGTTTATTCACTTCTTCAAATACATGTATGCAAAGCTACAATATTTAAAAATAATGTATGCTCATTTGCCTGCCGGTAGATATTAGTCGAAATTCGAAATGAAGAATAGGTGGGGTCTCGCTTAAGCAAAATGTGTGTAATGTTTAACAACTAATTTTTCATGTAAATAACATTTTCTAATGATATTTTTATATGTAATAATATAAAAATATTATTAATACAATATTTTTTCCTTTATGACAGTAAGGGAACATACAACATTTTTGTAAAGAATTTCATCGGAAATGTTACCGTCCTGTTATTCTTATTAATATCTTCGATAGTCTCGGTTAATACTACATCGACAAATACAGTCAAAATACTTTTGTACGAAATACCATTTTTTTGTCTTTTTATTTTTTGTCTTTCGAAATACCATTTTTTGTCTTTTTGTCTTTGTTCATCTTTTGTTAAGATGTCCATGAATCCGCTATTGAGATTAACTTCGCTTATTGATATGGTAAAAATAAATAAAAAACTAAACCTGTTTATCTGGATGCTAATAATTTAGAAAACTTTACTTCATCTAGCCCTTATGTCCCTGAGATTTGGGCCTTCAAAGTTCTGTATTGAATTCCCTCATCGTTTTATCGCCAAAAGTCCATGCAAAGTTTTTCTTCTGAATAGAAAAGATGTGGTGGTTGAACTGATTTCAACACAGACTGCGCAATAGAATTGGTGCCCGGTCTTCTGACGTATTAAAGTCAGAATTTCTTTTCGTAACTTAACGTAATATACGGGTTAATATCGTATATTCCCCCCCAAATTCGTTCCTTATTGCCCTTAGAGGTACTAAAAATAAATCGTTCTATCAGCAAATTCTTTTATACGGACATCATTTTCGTTTTTATTAATAAAATAGGACATTAACAATAATTCAAATTTTATTTCAAAATTGCGTTTGACAATTTGCTTCACAAAGAGAAATGAAAAAAGTTTAAAACCATATGATTGTCACTTACACCTTATTAAATACACTTTGGGTAGTACCATGGTACAATTATTCAAGGTAGGCCATAGCAATCTACAAATTACAATTTTTTCATACTGTCTTGTTATGCCAAAGTCATATGCAAAATGTGTGACTATGTAATGTTTTGAAAAATATAACAAAATATATTCGAACCCCGATTTGTTTGAAAATGAATTTTAAATCATTTGTAAGAAGAAATGTATGATTTGTGAATGAATCAACATATAAATCATATCCCCAACTCGTTTTTGAAAAGAAAACCTGACATTCCAATAATTTTTCGCGTTTTTGGTGAAATGTTAAAAAATATGTCAAATAAACAGAATGACTTGTTGAATTTCTTTTCATTTATTCTGACATTATTGCCCATAAGGTAGAGGTGTTTTTTCTCCTTTCTGACAAGAGCTACCATACCTCGTATAATTGTTCCATGGGTAGTACATTTTATTTCAAATATTTTGTAGAGGTTCATATGCTGAAAATATATTAATTATTTAGATTGGTTTAAGAGTAAATGTTTTCATTCTCATACATTTTTTAATATATTCTAAACTAAAACATAAATCATAAAAATTCTAGAATTATTATGAGCCACATGCTGATACACTTATCGTTTTTCGTGGCCCTTTGGGAAATGGGAACACACACATACTTATTTATTGTGAAATAATAATACTATACATCGAATAGGGAATATGTTCTCTAGAAAATTCCCTAATAGATGTGACGAGATATGGGAGTTGTAGTATATACACAAATATTTTTTGAGCCGGCTTATCAGTTTTTGGAAATCATACATTCATAGTTTGATGCTGCTAGTTGTATTTTAGACTATTGTCTTTAAAAATATTTGTTTCTTATCATACTGTTGAAGATTTAAGTGTTTTAGATGGAAAAAGAAAAAATAAAGACACAACCATTTTTTTAAAATTTTATGCTATAATATGTGACTCTTGATAAAGAGTTGATTAAAATATTTATTAGGAGTTCTAGAAGAAGTAGCGCCGTTTTTTTTAATACGCAAGAGACTTTATATTTCAAAAATTAATATTGGTATGTTCCCGTACTGCAAGAATCTACTAGATCTTACTATTTTCTTCGCTTAATAAAAGTCCCTTACAGGTTCTAGTACACAGCAATAATTAGGACATTTTTGGTGAATTTATTTTTTTAATTATCACTAAAAATATATCTACTTTTTATTATAAATTTATAGTTTAAAATTGTAATAAAATGTGTTATTATACATATTTTGTTAACTTAAAAATTCATTTAATTTTATTTTTATATATACATTTTTTATTTCTTAAAAATGGTTCAAATTATGTTTTTCTATTTTTGTAACGTATTCGGCTTTCTATTTCTGTAGTTACTGGTAATGCGAAAAGTAATGAATCGAAAAAAAGCAAAACAGAAAAAACAATTGTCATTTTCTTCAGACTTCATAATTTTTTGAATTGTGAGAGCAAATATTTAATAAAAATGTGTGTTTTATACAAAATATAAGCAATCAATATTCACGATGCCGTTTAAATAAACATTTCAAGAATCTAAAATGCATATGTTGAATCTAAGGTAAGTTCTGGTTTTGCGACACAATAAATATATACGTAATTTTTTCAACAAAATTATTTTACAGATTTTCAACAGATGTAAATTCAGAAGCATCCAACAGATTGGAGGAACAAATAAAAGTTTGAAATACATAGGTAAATATTCTCCAAAAGCTTCTACTTAAGAGACCCATATCTTTAGTTATATTTTGTAATATTCTATTTCAGATGCTTCAATATTTCGTAGAGGACAGATGCGAAAAACAGTCGAGAGACAAAAGAAATATCAATAGCGGTGTGAAAAATCAGATATGATTATGCTCAAAATATATATTGTACAGCATAATTATGAAAAAATATGTATTAAAAATAACTTTTATATTTTCAATTTTCCAAACTGTTATAATAGCCAAACTGTTATAAACAATAGCTAATAGGGGACAATTGACTTCCACAATGACATATATATATGTTAGGGTATGAAGTGGTAACTACTGGTAGTTACAGGTAATTAGTAAAATATCTAGTTCATAACTAGTTACTCGAACTACTGGGGTATAACTCGAGTATAATGCCAAGTAAGCTTAACAACTTTCCAAAGTGGGACATTCTAAAAATATTATTTTAGATTATGCAAAAAAAGAGAGAAAAAACAAAAATATTTTGTAATTAGAACGATAGCAAGGTGAGCACGAACATCAAAAGTATGAAATGATGATGATGGCAATGATGTGGTGCTGAAGTTGGTAAAATATTTTAGAGCCTACATTCATTAACACAAAAATATAGTGTGTGAAACTCTACTCATGATTTGGAGCAAATGGCTCTACAATTAAAATGGAAGTGAATAAATTTAAATAGTTCATTTTAAGCAATAGGTTTCAAAACTGTGTCTCATTTGCCATAAGCCGGCATAACATTGGATGACGAAAAAAGGTTAACTAACTTATAAAGTTTTTTCTTCTAGCTTCCGGGTTCGTATCATATTCACCGAGGTCCCATTAGGAATATTCCACCACCGATTTAAGCTCGATTTCGTGCCACAGTGTAATTACTGTTACTGATTTTGTTCATGGTTGTTTTGTTAAATACCACATAACTTTTCAAATCATTCTTTTTCTTATTTCAATTTCAAAACATTTTCCCGGAATCCAATTTATCCATACCATCTCTGCTTGCCATTTATTTCAAACGAAATTCTTATAATCACATATTAAAGATAAGTGATACAAATATAGATTGATTGCTTTAATAACCACTAATTGCTGCAACTCATTAAACAAATTAAGTGGCATCTTAAGGCCATTTATTAATATTTGTTTCAGCATAACACGATTTCTTTACATCTAAATTATGCAACATGGTATAACATTTCCATTCACTTGAAGTGCTACTTTCAACGATGACAACAACCCTCTTGACTAATCGTTCACTTAAGACCCAACCGAAACCCCATCCCACCCCATCTCACATCACACCCGGCAGCCATCCGAGCTACCTCATCACCAATTCGTATCGCATCCACAAGATTAACTCAAAGATTATTTAGTTTGTCAGAAGGGCTTAAGAGAGCGCAGCAACATTTCGTCTTCGTTTCGCATCGTTTAATTCGTAAACATTTTCTAGATTCTTGGCATTCTTATTAACGAGATTTTAATTTAATAAAGCGCATTCGTGATCTCGTTGTGGCTGTTCTGGTAGTAGTTGCTGTTGGCGTGGCTGACACAGTTCCTACCTCATTCGCAGACATTCACATTTGATTCAGATTTATTAGAGATTTCAGCTACATTTGTTGCCAGCATTCGAGGAAATAAATTTGAAATTAAAATGTTCGTTACAGTTTCTACGGATTGTAATGAAGAGACGATGAGACGGAGGGTGAGAACAAAAACAGAAATAAAACTTTGCGCTTCATTGGGTTAGAATTGAGTAGAATTATTTACTGGAAAGCTGAGATGTTAGTAAGTAAAAGAAATCGACATTATGGATTTAAATATTAATAAAACATGTTACACGAATAAAGAAGATAGAAAGGACTGGGCTTCCACTGTTTTTGGAAATTTTACTATTTTAATATTTTTTTGCACTATTTAATTTACAATCGAATTAGCTGTAGTTATGTGGAATGTTGGCCATTGATGAAATTTGTGTGTAGTGTCAAATCTACTTTAAATTTTCTTAATAGATGTTTGGTGGTCGGAGTTATTCCAGAAAATATGAAATTGTATATCCCGTTCGTCGTATCCCGTCGAACTTGATTTATGTTTGAAAGAAATATTACGATGTACAAAGTTTGAATGAAGTTGGTTACCAGCCAGACGGGGCAGGGCAAACATTTGAAAATCGACTCCAAATTGTCTGACCAATATTTCGATAGAGTACTGTAGTAAAGTGCTTAAAGGGGGGCAATATTTCCGATTTTCAAGACATTTGAAAATATTCGGATTAAAAATCTTAGAGGTTTAGGTATATGGTATCCAAATTCAAGGTAGACGAAATGCTCCTAATATGGAGTCTTTTTGAAAAATTGACACATTTGTGCAAGGTGTTTTTTGTTCGAAACCCGTTCCTGAACCAACAATTTTCAACAAAATTCAAGAGAACTCAAAACAAAATGGGTTTCTCTTTGAAAACTTTTTACTCGAGAAATTTGCCCGAGTAAAAAATGGTAAACAGGAATGCCTACTTCTGATTGGCTGTTGTGTTGATTTTGAAGTTTTGCCATCTAATTTTGGTATTTTTACTAGTTTTCCGTAACAGAAAATTTCGTGTGATTTTGAACTCTGAAAGCGATTTTGACATTTTTCTTTTTTAATAGTTTTACTATGAAAAAATACTGGAACTGAACAACTATCTAAAAAAAATTAAGTTTCATGTTACTTTCGTACACTTTACTAAAAAAAAGTACTGTGCAATTTTTGTGACAAAAAAAATATTTTTATTTTTTTTTTCCTAAATTTACGGCTACCTTTTTCATTTGTTCAATGATTTGTTCTAAAATTTGGAGAATAAAATTTGTTGTAGTGGAACAAATTGGTACAAACTCGGAATAAGATCGGTTTAACCCTAAAATGAGTTTACATATTTTGAGATTTTTAATGTTCGAGTTTTGGTCTATTCTGAGATACTAAAAATGTATAGCGAATTTTTTTTTAGAATATTCTGACCTGCTGTAATCCTGTTTTAAATTAGTTTTCAATAATTTCTGTAGGAAATATATAAACCAAGAATTGGTCCAAACTGTGCAAATTATACATAAAGTTCGAAGTTTGGAAATAATATGTGTGTCTTGAATGGGGGTCCCCCCCCCATTCTCGGTGTCAAAAAAATTAATTAGGATTTTCGATTTAAGGGGACCCCCATTCTCGGGGTCAAATTTTTTTGATTTAATTCGAGTCTACACTAATTCAAGAATGTCCCTACAAAATTGCAAGTGTAAATCTCAAGAACTCTTGAAGATATAGCCGATTTATTGTGCTAGCATCAAGTGACGGCTAAAGGGAGCCAGATATGTATTCTTTCTACAACCTTGGAATTTCCGGATTCCGATGTTCCAGTGATGAGTTATCATGCACGTAATAAAAAATAAGGACTTTTCTTTAATCGCCAAAAACAAGAACAACCAAATTTTTCAAATTATCGTTTTTCTCTTTTAAATCTGCATTTATATATGTGTAAAGTTACAAAACTTAACATCCATTGGCATTCATTTACAAGCCACATGAAAATCTTGAAAATTTAAAATGGAGAATGGGGGAGTTCCCTTTAAGTACACGGACATGTGGTGTCGTAAATCACATAATTTCCAATCTAATCACATATTTTAACATCATGTGAAAAGTTCTATAGGTTCTATCCTTATGGTAGCACATAAAAATGGTCAACATTTTGTCGAAATACAATAAAATATTGATAATCCTGACTGTATTTCTCATTGCGTATTCTATAATCCGGATTGCTTGTTAATAGTTGACTTTATAATCCGGACTGTGAAAATGCATTGCTTTTTAAAAGTTTTTTATACATAAGATACAAATTCTTCAGCTTAACATAAGTTACATTATTTTCAAAATAAAATTAAATGTTAAATATAATTTTTATTTTGAATGACCCGTTGAGCTGTGTGCATTCATCTAAAATGTAAATTTTGTTTATTTTGTTGCAGTTTTCCATGGGAATTTTGCATGCAAATACAAAATCGCCATTGTTGACATCTTTAGGGTATTCAAGAAAATCTCTGTGTAGAAGTAACACTACAACAATACAAAGTTAGCTTGCACTTTCCAGGGGGAGTGTAAACTTTGTCTAGTTTTATAATTCCCATTATAGTTATTTCGCTGGCATTGCACAAAACAGATGTTCAAGCAGAACTCAATGAGCCATGGGGAAACATTCTGGTAAATGTCATGTGGAAAAAATAGAGTGGAAAAGAAAACAACAACATTTTAGAATGTCTTCTCAACGAAAAAAAATGGAATAGAAAGTTGTTTTGTTGTCGTACGTCTGCATGGAGCCATCCTATGTATCGGAGAATTGTTTGGTTTATTTGTATTTCTTTTTTCGAAATCGTCGTCGCTGTAAAACAACTGTCTCGTTTGTGAAAGTGCCTGCGTAGTGACTCCATCATTTACTGTCTTGTTTGTCTAGAAGATAATGTAGGTGGCAGGATGACTTTGTTTCCTTTTACATGGGCGTGGGAAGTATAGAGGTTAGAGATGCAGTGATTACATAACACTGCATATCGTGCATAGATTGGAACTTCGGTGTACTACTGTAAAATCGGTCGAAATTATATATGTGAGCTATATTTAAATTTGAACCAATTTTACCACTATCAATAGGGTTCGTCCTTGGGCCAAATAAATGAAACCTGTACCTGTACTTGGTTTCGAATGTGACAAGAACGATAGATTGGTGGATAAATCGTCCCTTAATGTGTCTTATGCATATTTTCAAATCTAATCATGCGTCTAGCTCGTTTCCTTTTCCATGTTACAAAAATGTGCACAATGACATAAAACATTATATCAAAGTTTGGTGAGGGGTGTAAAACCTATTTCGAAAAATGGAATGTCCAACCAATATACCATCAGTATTGTGATGAACGGTATAAAAAATCACCTGTGTCTTTCTATGCCTCTTTGTTTTTCTTCAAGAATCCCCCACATCAGCATAATCATAACGGCGCACATGGTTGCAAATATGTTTTATATGTTGACGAAATTATCTTAGGGTTTTACTCTCAGGCTACGTTTCATTTCATTTTGTTGCCATATTCGGCTTTTACTGTTGGCCAAATTTGTTCTCAGACTCAGACACTTCCCACAAAAAGGACAAATTGTTAACGTTTTCCCGTAACACACAAAAATAGAAGTTATTCATTGCAGATTTGTCAAATTTGAGTTAGGAGGAATAGAACCATAAAATATGGTTAGAATGAGAATGCTCGTAAATTACATTGGCAGTAATAAGAGGTAATGAATCACATTTTGTTTTTGCAACGAATTGGAGAAAATATGACCATGGCGATGATAATGATGATGCTGCTGATGATCTTGGGCATATAATGTCGACAATGATGATGTAAGCAATAATGTTGACAAAACAAAAAAATAATAAAGAGAAAATGATGTTGGCAAACCAAAGAAAAAAATATTAAAAAATGTAACGAAGAACATTTCGTTCATAAATCTACCATATGGAGTCGTTGGTAATGTCTTCAAGCAAACATACCAACATTTACGCCTACGCATACATCTCGTATATGTATGTTCATATGTATGTGTGCTGAGAATGTTTGCTGTTTTCTTGTCGCTCAAATGAAATTTATTATCCTTTTTGAGGCTCTTTTCTTCTTTTTTGGTTATGAAAAATTTATTGCTATCTAATTGTTTATTCAGTTCATTTGCTGTTGTTTACTGTTGACGCACAAAAAAAAAACGAAAATTGTATCGACCTTGACTGTCGCTCTGTCAGTCTGTTGGTGTAAAGTTAATTGAATTTTATGAATTGCAGCAGAAACATTTAAATATCCCATAAATCAATGTAAATTGTTAAATAAATTGTTTTTAAATTATTATTTTGAGAAAAAACGACAAGGGGTGGCAGAACTCAGCCTTTGAAAATGTTGTAAATGAAAATTATTGAATCCAATTAGGCTTGTTAAAATGTTTACTGCGATCTCATACATATATGTGTTTATTGTTTAGTAATATATGTAAATTATTATATTTATATATATAAACGTCTGTTTTTACTAATACAAACCGTGAAATATATGTATTATCGACACCCAATGATTTGATATTATTCCCTCATATTAAGAAAAAATTTCCATACGCCTGCCTGGTAATATTTCTTTCAAACTTAAAGCAAGTTTGATGGTAGGGAATATCGGTCCACTTACTCTGATGCTCCCCCACAAAATGGTCCAAACTTAGCTTAAATTTAATTTTATAATGTCATGCGCACAGAGTATCCGATTTGAACATCTAATATTTTAACCTAGTCACTATATTTTCCCCACAAGGCAACAAAATTCGAACATTTCTAAATTTCATGTGAAGTGAATGGAATATTCAATTTCAGTAGTGTTTGGCGGGTTATTTGGGATACCATTTGTATTTTGTTTTTGCAAAATAGTCAGGCTTAATCCCAGTTTGTTGTTTTTATAAAAAACAACTATTTATTAGTGGGGAATGTATGGCATTGTCCGCCGAGGGGTAAGGCAGGGAAGACTATAGTTTCGGATCTCGCCACTGATCCTCATCAGTTCCCTTAGTTTTTTGTTGGGATATTCTCCCAGAAGCTATTAATAGCTTCTTTACAAAAAACCTTTCAAACCCAAATGTCTCTTGTGACAATTCGAAGTTCTTACGTTACCAGCGATACGACCCCAATGAGAAGTTCGTTTCGTTGGCGCCTGGCTTCGTGGTCAACAAGGCAATTTCTCAAAAATTTACACATTGCTATATTTCAACTAACCTAGATCAAGTGGACCTCCAGGTCCACTTCTTCTAGTACCTCACCCATAAAGTTCCAAAATTTGTGTATCCAATATCAAGCGATATGGGTATCCGATTTGATAAAAACTTTTACACATCGTAATATTTTTATTTTCCATAGGCCTCCACGAAACCAAATTAGTGCAGAAAAGTCAGGATAATTATATACGTTATACCGCTTGTTTGCTGCAAGACCGGCATAAATCAAACAAATGGAAAATGTTTTAAGTTCGGCCGGGCCGAACTTTGCTTAACCTCCATCCGACCCCACGTGGAATTATACTATTGCGATTAACTAGGGAACTCTGGTCTCAACTTCTGATGTAAACAAAAATGGATGGGATACTTATATAGGGCATATTACAAATAAATGCGCAAACAATATTTTCAATGATATATTCTAAACTACTGACGACCAGAAATATTAAATTGCAGTCAAAAAAATTAACATTTTAACATTTTCAGCAATATTTAATGGTGATTTTTCTTATAATATTGAAGCCCCCAGATTTCTCAAAAATTTCAAATGGGCTAATAAGATTACGAAATTAGCTGTATTTTTACCATATAAATTTTTGTTTTTATGTCATATTATGTTTTAATAATTTTTTATCAGCATTTTTTAACTTTCAAATATTTTTGTATATATTTTTTAATAAATAAATGCATTTCTGATATATATGAATACAACACATAAACACTGTAAAAAACCATGCCGTTCAAAAATACCAAGCTTTGTTCAAAGGTGTCCCCTAGGGGGCAGTTTTGAACACTTTGACTTCGTCCATTTAAACAGTAATAAAATATGTATATCAAGCTTAAAGTATGTCATATGTATATTCATTTTAAAGGTTACATATGTACCTATTAGTTAAAACTTATAAGAAACCAAAAATTATAACATAAAAAAAAATGTATGAGGCTTGAAAGAAAAAAAGTGTTCAAAGGTGCCCCTCTCTCCTAAATGGCGCACCGAGGAGTTTATTTTTGTTCTACATTCACCGAATTTAGCAGCGGGTATGAAATTTAGTCTAGAATGTTTTTTGTCAAGTTTGAAATCGGTTCAGATTTAAATATAGTTCACATATATATTTTAGTCCCATTTTATGTAAATGTTCTATTTGCACGATATTTTGTTGTTGAAATCGGTTCAGATGTAGATATAGTTCCCTCATATATTTTCGTTCGATTTTATGCTAATGGCGCAAATGGAGGAGCCTATGTCTGTTCGCTTTACATGAAATATTGCATAGCGTATTGGATTGATGACATTTCAGGTTTAGATATAGCTTTCATATATATTTTCATCAGATTTCATCAAAATGATGTACCAAATAACTAAAGTTTGTCCGCTTAAGACGAATTAGTACACAACGTACCAAATCGAAGCTAGAATAACATGGATTTTGTGTCGAGATAAATTTTGGATAGCGCACTGTGTTGCAACATACCAAATGATGGATGCCACGGTTGCTCAAACACGTCCATTTATATATAGATCTAATACATAGTTTGCTCGATGATTGACATTCAATTTTTCATACATATCAGATCGGGATGTGTATGGGATGTTTTTAGTTCAAATATGCATCATGTGGTTAACTTCGACCGATTCCATTTCAATGGTCCTCCAAAGATGCCATGACTATTCTATCTAGAGGATATTGTGCATATGAGCATCTCTTGTGAGTGGTGAAGGGTATCATATAGTCGGCCTGTCCGACTTTCGAACGTTTCTTAATGGTTTTTTATGCCGGTCTTGCAACAAATGATCGATTGATTCCTAAAGTCAACACGAGATAAGCAACATTACCGGGGCGAACTTTTTATTCTCATGAGGGACGATGAAACTATCATTATATATATGGAGTTATTATTTAACCATAATCTTAGCATTACTTTCCAAGCAGTCCGTATGTCCACGCATGAAATATCTCATTTATTTGGCTCATATATCATATTCAAATGGATTATCTATTCAACTCAAATTTTACCCATCTATCTATTCGATCAACAACAAATTATTCACAGTCAAGCGTTTTTTTCTTTACATTATTTTTAGTCAAGTTTGGGTTAGAAGTGTATTTGATATAGCCCTCATATACATCTAATGCAATATTTATCGGAATTTATTATTAATTTTATTATATATGAAATATACATACAACTCCTCCATATACATAAATTCATATTCCTTTTTGTCTTTCCTGGAACTATTTTGATGATTGTAAAGTTATTTATTTAAATTGTTCACAAATGATTCAAATTATTTACTAGTAATGTTTTTATTTAATTCCAAAATAAACTGTAAACTCGAGTAATTGTATTCAATTCAAAGAGATTATTTATGCAACCATCACTTCAAAAATTTCCGAATTTGCGGTCTATTATTATTTATCATTCGTCATTCATGAAGATGGGTTTGACGAGCATTTGACAAATTACGATTTTATTGATGCCATTTTCACGACATAAACAACAACAAAAACACTTGCCGATAAAAAAGAGTTCCAGGCGGTTGTTTGACATGGGACCAAAGTATGTCTATGTTGTAAATGTATCCATTATTTTTTATTATCACCAGACAGAGTGGCAAACAGTCCATGGTAGCGCAGGACAGGAAGAGACAAAAAGAGACACAGAAAGTGAGTGGTGGACAACGACGCATTGAAATCCATAATAAATTGTTTTCATTTCCCTTTGTTGTGTTACGAAATTCGTTTCGCCGTTCTCTAGCCCTTTATTTTGTCCCTTTTGTCATTCAACCGCAACCGTTAGCGCACTTTGAAGGAGTAACTTCTTTTGTTTGTTGTTAATTTCATGATTACGAGTTTCGTGTTTGTTGTTTTTTCTTTCATCTTCAGTTTCACTCGTTGTTCCATCAGTTACCCATTTATTTTTCCATCAGATTTGCTCATCATTCACTTCCCAATTGCCAGAAGAGGATTGTTGGCGAAGCGGATATTTAAACAATGAATAAGAAATGTGCCGTAATTTATAACAAATTGTTATCTGGCAAAGAATATGAACGCTTGAATGGCCTTGAGTGAAGCCATGAACAGTGGAACCCGCTTTCCAAAATTTGAACAATTTTGAATGATAGGATATAAAGAGTTTGAACATGTTGTGATGAATGATAAAGTATTCCACTGTATTCATAAGATAAACACATTAGATTTTATTAAATTGAAATATACATTGACATTAAAAATGTTCTCATTTTCTCTTTCTTCTTATTTCAGCAATACCGACAACCAACATCAAATTTCACATTTCCTTTCCCTGCGGCCCTCAATCATCACCGTCTACATTCAAATTCGATTTCTATTAACGGAAAACATTCTGGGACCTCCAGCGAAACTCACAAAGCAATAAAATTTTTAATTAAGTGAAACCCCAAAAAACATTATTTGAAATTTAGAGGAGTTTTAATTATTTGCAATATTTAGAAAATACAAATGTAACCAGAAACATATAATAATAGTAGCAACTAGAAATTTTTAAATAATATTTTGTGAAAAATATCATTAAGACTAAACAAAAGCGCACAAAAACTTATCCTCACCATCACATGCAGGCCACAAACCGCATAACAAACTCCTGATTATCTGCCACCAAAGATCCACACGTGCCAAGGATAAATACGCACACACACATACATTGGTATATAGCAACAAAGCAAGCAGGAACATTGCTGAATTTCTAGACCTGTGTATCTTCCTTCTTCGTTCATTAACAACATCACAGACACCGTCACCGTCACCACCAACACCAAAACCACCACACCCTCCACCACCCGAGGCATCATTACAAACTGGCGTTCTTTCTAAATATAATGTGGAGCACTATTTCGCCGACAAATTCAAAGAAACTTTTAATTGGCAGCACACGCAGCGTTGACTATGTCGGTGATAATTCCACAACGAAATCAACAAAGATATCGATCGCAATGGAAATTCATATACAAAACAAGTGCATCTCAGCATAGCGCATCACTCTGGAGGGTGGTGCAGAGCCCCCATGGCTACAGGGCCCCCTTAAAGCGGCATTTTTGGGGGCCTCTGGCGTCGGCAAAACAAGCATTTTACAGGTGAGTGAATGCAATTGATGGATTTTTAAAACCTAATATCCCTGTATCATTTTATACCCTCCACCATAAGGTGGATTGTATATTAAATTTGCTACTGGAAATATTCTTGATCAGAATAAAATTCTCTTCGATGTGCGCCTGTCTGTCTCTTGAAATCACAATAGAGATCGCAACATTTAAGACAGAGCTCTGAAACTTTGCACAGACTCCTAGGATTTTTGGTATTACAAATGGAATATACCTTTCCACATATCCGTACCAAAACCAGTAAGGAAAGTAGTAAAGTCGGACTGGGGCGACTATATGATACCTTTCACCACTTTGGGGATATTCTACATATGTATCTTTACAGATGTCGTCTTTATCTATAAGTAAACCGACATCACTTCTTACACATGCCATTATATTCCATACTTTTTAAACAGACTTTAAGCAAACTATACGCATGCTATTTGGTATACTTCACTGTTTAAAATGTAATATCAATCAAGCACCCATTGATCAACATGAATAGGTCGAAATTATATATGGAAGCTATGCTATATCTAAATCTGAACCGTTTTCAAGGAAACTGGCCCGAGATTAATTTATACTAATTTCAGTTCGTTTTGCAAATCGGCCTATATATATATACCATAGTTCAAAATTAAAAAATATAGCTCTATGCAAACATAGCAATTTCATTTGACACACACAAGATTATAGTAACTTCAGCACATTGCACAAAATTGTGTGCGGGTCGGCCAATCTTTGGTTCTTTAGTGCACAATTTACATTAAATCGGACGAAAATATATATTGGAGTTATATTTAAATTTGAACCTTTTTCACGGAACTTAGCATACATCATTCTACACCCAATTCAGTGCCCTATGCAAATCGTGCAAATCGAAAGATATATAGGGACTTTGGAGATCCATTTACCTTAAATCGGATGAAAATATATATGGGAGCTATACATAAATCTGGCCCGATTTTCTCGAAACTTGGCACACGTCATTCTTGACCTAATTTAGTAATTCCTGCAAATCGAAATATATATAGGGACTTTGGTGACCCATTTACCTTAAATCGGATGAAAATATATACGGGAGCTATATCTAAATCTGGCCCGATTTTCTCGAAACTTGGCACACATCATTCTAGACTTAATTCAGTACGCTGTGCCAAATTTCATGCAAATCGAAAGATATATAGGAACTTTGGTGCACCATTTACATAGAATCCGACAAAACTATATATGGGAGATATATCTAAATCTGAACCGATTTTCGCGAAACTTAGCACACATCATTCTAGACTTAATTCAGTACTCCATGCCAAATTTCGTGCAAATCGAATTATATATTGAGACTTTGGTGCACCATTTACCTTAAATCGGACGAAACTATATATGCGAGCTATAGGGTTCGTCCTTGGGCCAAATACGTGACTTGTGCTAAAATTCATCCAAATCGGATTATAAATGCGACCTGTAATTTGTTTACAATTTAACATCTACAGATGGACAGACGGACATGCATAAATCGACTCAGAAAGTGATTCTATGCATATTCTCAAAAGGAACCATGTGTCTATCTCGTTTCCTTTTGCCTGTTATAAACATATCCACAAAGACATAATACCCTGTACCACAGTGTGGTGAAGGGTATAATTATAATTATACCCTTCATATATAATAATTGGTTCATATATTAATAATTATTAATATTGAACCAAGTTTGAGGTTAGCCCCATATAAAGGTACCTCCCAATATTCAGTATTTTGGGCCCGTTTTCCATCAGAATTGGTTGTAATTTGGCATTTTGGTGTCAATCTAATATCATTTGTCAATCTAATATCAAGCTAGCAAAATATCCGATTTGATACAATTTTTGCAAATTGTACAACTTCTCCCAAACCTGAAGCAAATCCGAAGATGGAACCCATCCGTTGGATACTCCGTTCGCATTATAAGATACTTTCAAATGTGGATCCTTTGAAAGGGGAGGTACCAGAAGTAGAGGGCCAATAATTTCCACCTTCGATCAGGATATAGTTTTAGTAAAACTATTTTTGGGTCAAAACGGATAAACCTTGCGCAGGATATAATAAGTATATTGTTCAGCAAACTGTTGACAATTCGCAGGGGAGGTACAAGAAGGAGTGGTCTGACATTCCTCATCTTCGAACATGATGTAGATATGTAATTATTACTACGATGAAATATGCAATTTCTTTTCGAGAGTTATCGTGGTCACCAGCTTGACAGACATTTACCAGCTGGACGGACACTTCAGCCTCAAGTCTACGTCAATAATAATCGAGTTTACATGTAATAACATTTTCAATGAGTTTTCTGATACTTAATCTTTAATTTAAATTGAATTGGGAGTTTTTTTTCACTTCCCTAAAAGTGGGTATTAAGGCAATATTCCTAATTTTAGTCTGAAAATAATCAAAATATACTATACTAATTGCCTGCTTAAATTGGGCACAATAAATGTTAAAATATGAGTGTCTACTAAATTAAATTACCTTCGTTTCGAAAGAAAAATACCCTCATAAACCGAGCATCAAAGGCAATTTCCTAATAAATCAAATATAATCATTGCAGCCATAAATATTTTATTTAGCCGATTACACTAACACTGAAATTCCATTAATTTTTTTATATATTGACGGTAAATAAATTTCATGCTGAAAATATTACACCCTCATATAACCTTGTTATATCGTATGACCTTTTGAGTGGAAATACTTGTAAATGAAAAAAAAAAACAACAAAACAAAATGTGGAACATACGAACAACGAATATTTCCAGTTTATTGACTCATTAAGATTGTTAAGTATTCTCGAATCCCCTCAATACACTTATTGACCAGTTAGCATTAAATTTTCTCATATATGTTTGTGATTGTGTTCGTTTGTTTGTCTTTTTGCAGCAATTTTTCTACCATGACTTCCCCAAGACACATCAAACCACAACCCGAAGAAAAGTGTACAAAAGCTGTTTGGTATGTGATACCTGTATACGAGAGCTGATGGTAATCGATGTTCCACCCCAGGTAATTGGATGGCAATCAAGAAATCTCTACAAATCTCCTTTTTTTCTCACACACACACACCCACTCATGATGAAACTCTTAAAGTTATTAACCAAATACCAAAACGAAAAAGAAACCAAACAAATAACTCTCATCTTGAACATCTTCCCATCTACATCCATCCATGCACTTCCATCTACCTACCAAATTAAGTAATCATCATCATAAATATTTACAAAGAATAGAAAATGAAACATTGGCCAATTAAAACTTTTCTAATTTTCTTTTTAAATTATTCGCCAACAAAAACAATGGCTCACCAACCAAATCCTAATCTCCTAAACACAACCTGGCAACAATTGCCACAACGAAATTCCAACCGAAAATGGAAACAGAAACGGTTTCCGGCGGATAATTTTGCTGAATGGAATAACGGCCATCCACTGGGGTTGAGAACAGTTCATGCCTATGTCTTGGTCTTTGATATGGGAAACTTGGAAACATTCCGGGTAAGTAGTAATTTAAAGAAGCCATAAATAAAGCAGAGACCTTAATAAGATGTGTAATTGTGGCATGATGAACGCCCATTTTCTACTTAAAGCCAAATCCGATGGCCTTGAGTTCAAAAAAAAAAAAACACAAAATGTGTAATAAATGAGCACAAAGTAAGAAACAAAACGTTGAGTGGAAACACTTATGAAATTCCCGGTGGCGTATGATAAATAATTTGTAGTTATAAATTGCGCATACGCTCCGTGCACCTGTTACACGAAATTTATCAGCGAATATTCTAAGGATTCTGCAGATGATTTTGTTCTTACGCATTACAATTGAATACAGTCGAATTCGGATAAGCGAACGCCGTTTTATCGAAAAAATCGGTTTATTGAAGAATAAGAATTTTAAACTAAAATCTGTATAAGAGAAAGACTTTTTTGTTGCAAAAACACAAATATATATAAAACGAGCACCGTTTAAGAAAAACATATCATTTTGGTATTGGCGAACTTCATTAAAATTTATATGTGCAACCCTAAACTTTTGTTACACATTTTTCCAACCTTCCAATCAAATGTCTACGAAAAAAAAGAAGTTCTTACTCAATTCATTTTATAATATGGTTTTTAAATTTCACGAATTTTCAGATATTGTTTGAAAACTTTCTTTAAGCCCAACGAGTTTCACTTATCCGAAGTTCTTTTAATTGAAAATCCTGCTTAAGAGAAAAAATTTTTTGTAATCAGGTGTTTTCGTATAACCGAATTCGACTGTACAAAACAAGGAACAATAGGCAAATAGCTATCCATGAACTTAAAATTTACACAATCGAGAACAAAGATTTAACTGGTGTATGAGCAGAAAATAATAAATCGACATGTATTTTCCAAAAAAAAAAAATATTTTACGAAGGGTAGAATTATTTTCGTTTTTAGATACACAGTTTTTAACCACATGTATATTACAACTATGGCATCCAAAAAACAAAGGTTAACAATAAAAAATGTGTCTTTCTTCTCTTTTCAGTATTGCAGATCAATGAGAGATCAAATTTTGGACAGTTTTTGTCATCGTGACTTTAGTATAATTGTCGTTGGCAATAAATATGATACAATAAATGAAACGCAGGCAAATTCACAGGTAAGTAAGCTCTTAGAACTAATAAAAAGTTAGAAGGCTACAGCATCTTCAGCATTAGACCCCCTGCAGTAATTCGGTATTGTATTATTTAAAAAAAACTTAGATTCTTCTGATACCTCTCCCATAAAGTGCCAAAAATTTGAAAATTGTAAATCCATTATCAAGGAAATAAAGTCTTCGATTGTATCCAAACCTTTTACATCGAAATATTTTTACCAAACCTAGAGCAAGTCCGATAACGTGACTCAATCATCCTTAAAAGTTCAAAAGTCGAACGGCACCGACTATATGATACTTATGTGCACTATCCTGTGCACAAATTCGTTTCAATCGGACAAATTTTAGATATTTGGTACACCAATTAGATGAAATGAAAATGTATATATGGAATCTATCTCAAAACCTGAATATATATGCGAGTTACATATAAATCTGAATCGATTTCAACCAAACTTAACACGCAACATTCTAGACTCAATTCAATACGCTATGCAAAATTGCTTCTTAATCGAAAAAACAGTGGATGTTTGGTGCACCATTTATACAAAATCGGACAAAAATATATATGGGAGCTATATCTAAACGTCAACCTGTAGTAATTTCAGTACGTTGTGGAAAATCGGACAAACATTGGCATTTTTGTGGCCCATTTACATAAAATCGGTCGAAACTTTATATGCAAGCCATATCTAAATCTCAATCGATATTACCGAAAATTAGTACACATCAGGCTCAATTTGATACGCCATGCCAAATTTCGAGTTAATAGAAAGAAAAGAAAATAAAATGTATATGGGAGCTATATCGAAATCTGAACAGATAACAACATTTATTAAAATTCCTCCCTTCAACCCTTACAAAAAATTTTAAAGAATGAGCTATATAGATGTTTCAGATTTGATTTGGTTACAAAATTAAAAATCTTAATACAAAATAAATAAAAATATAAATAACTCAATTCGTACAAATATTAGCGATTATTAATATTTTGTTCACAATCTTTGCTCCTTTTTACAAATTGAATGTGTCTTTGCACACTCTCCACCAATTTTTGTAAGATTTCAACTAGTATTTTGTTACATTGCCAGAGTTCATCTATGTTCGTTGGAGTTCTTTTGTAACTGTTAGTCTCCTATTTAAAGTGTTCGCAAACTTTCGATAGAATTAAGAAACAGGTTTTTTGCTGGCATTTGAACAATTTAAATTGTTAAAATCTCTATTTTATTGAAATTGTAACTGTTCCTGGGGATTTGCAGTTTTCTCAAAATGTTTTATCTAAATTAGCATTATACCCTCTGTTAGGCGAGGTACTTGCTCTACTCCTCGCCGTGGTGATGATTTGGGGTGATCAAAAAATAACTCAAGGGGGCGGGATGAAGCGACAACGAGAGTTCCAAGCAGTTAATGGTGTAAGTGGCGAATTGCGCGAGTTGGTGTAAATGCACATAAAAGATAGAAAAAAATAAAACCATAAGATTATTAGTTAATATATTTAATTATTGGCTTTATTGGTGATGTTCTTCTTTTTTCGTAAACAACAAATAAATTACCTTATGTAATATGGGGTGGTGGCGTCAAGACCTGTTGGTGCTAACACGTAGATGTTAGCTCGCCAAGAGTTAGTTAGCAAGTGAATCCTGAGGTTCACGTAGATCGCAGAGGCTCTTAGTGATCGCAGAGGATCGTTGGGATCCTAGTATTCTTTGTATTTGTTCATCTACAACTACATACACATATTCCAGTGAGAGAGTGTCAAGCAAAGGGAGCAAACCAACAACAACTGTCGCCCGTTGGTATATACGCTCTGCGGTGTCCGCAGAGGGAACATGCAGAGGTTGTACCCGAGCTGTCAATCCGCATCCGTGATCGACTGGGCTCGGGAAGTTGTAGGCCAAAGTATCAAACTTAAACAGCCTCTATCATAACGTTCCACCATGTGAAATACCCCCAAACTATTAAATATCTCTGATTTCGCTGAAGATTTTCATGTGAGCGGCGCCAGTAATATGTTTTGTCATCTGATTAGAAACGGGTAGTTTGATCGGGCAAAATCACATGTTTCCAATCCTCCGATTTTAAATTTTCTACAAAATTTATAACGCTCCTTAACGTTTTTGTTTTATAGGGCTGGTTTTTTTTCTTGACTGCTGCAACTGGACTTATTCTACCTGGGAATAGCTAACTAGCTTATTTATCGCCTTGGCAGATAATTTTAGAGCCCTAGTATCCCTAGTTCTCATTAAACTTTTAATATGGTGGGCATTTGCATCAATCTTGACCGACCAGATGTGATACATTTTGGTAATATATTTCGTAGTTTACGAATAATGTGGACAATTTTAGAATTATATTTGCAAAAATATCTCCCATATATTGCTCGATTTTAGGTCGGAGCATTAATGACAAAGCACAAATGGAGGAGGAACTTCTACATTTTTGTACGCCATATTATCCCTTAATGACATTTGAAATATTAACGTACCTCTGCAATGAGAATCAACACCTACATGTTTTTTGACAAACTATTTTTACAATCTGCTTTTTTGTCATCTTCACATTATCATATGTCTAAACTATATTTTGCATATACACATTTATGTACGATATAAATAAATCTGCGAGTTGGTTGTTATTAGCCCATTGACATTAAAATCTAAAATATTATGATTATCATTTAATGGAACAATACAACAATACATAAATATAATTTCTAATTTTTTCCTTATCTTCTTTTCTTTCCATTTCATCGATTGTAGGAACTTAAAGATATTTCAACCTTAGTACGGAAACATTGGCGCTGTGGCTATGTGGAATGCTCCGCACAGTAAGTACCATTTTCTAATTTAATATTAATACGATTAAGAGAAACAACATTTAAGCTTTCCTTAGTAGAATTATATTTATTTTCTATTTCTTTTTCTTTTTCGTTATTTTTTAAATACAGAGTACTTTATTTCATACCATATTGCCTTGTTCCATTCTCTTCTTGCAGATATAACTACAAAATCGGTGATGTATTTCGTGAACTAATGGGTTGTACCAGTACGGGGGGAAGTGCCATTGGCACAGATTTCACACAATCAAATAGAAATAAAGGACGTTGTACAATACTCTAGCAATGGCTGCATAAGTTTTTTTAGTAACACAACACAACAGCATCTACAACAACAATATTTTGAGGTAATCAACAACAACAACAAAATGTGACATAAATGGCAAAAGTACATTAAAATTAAATTATATATTTAGAACAAATATTAGAAGAGCAAAACAAGACAACAACAACATTTAATATTATATATTAGATATTGAAAATATTGTTTTTTAGACTAGTTTATATATGAAAAAAAAAAACAAAACAAAAACAACTATAAAATAAAAAATGCGTAAGGCCACTGTAAAAGTAACTCCAACAAGTTAAGTAAATTTGCAATACACGAAAAAAACACATGAATACTTTATTAAGGTATAAAATGAAAATAAATAATAAAAATAATATTAATTTATTTTGTTAACTATTCTATTAAGTGACATTTTATTGAGAGTGAAAATACATATGTTTGGCAATGAGGCTGCAAAACCAAATAGTGAAAAAGTATTGGCAATAATTTTAAAGGAATATCATTCAATCAGATTTTGTTTGCTTTCATAATAACCTCATAAAAGAATATACACAAAATATGATATTGGATTGGTATGGCCGAATTGTTTTACCCTGCATCACAATTGTTATGAATTTGTAACAAATCAAGACCTTTGAAAACAATATACAATCATTCTAGTTTGATTTTCAGATGATTTTTGATAATTTCTTTCTTTCATTTAGTTTTGTTAAAAAAGTAGACTCACTTAATTCGGTTCTGGGCAGTCAGTCAACCCGTAAAAATTTTGGAAAAATACAGAATGTTGCGATTGCCGATGGAAGAAAAAATTGTTGTGGGACCATCCTGATTTACCAGTGCATAGCGTTCATACAGTATTGTCCTACTGCTTGAGCGACTACATCAGTAATCATGCTATTCAGACTGGTTTGTACCTTTGGATTTTTCTCTCCAGATCATGGACATGACCAACCAAATTATGTTGTATCAATAGAAGGGTGAGATTTTCGCTTCCTCTAGAAAATGGTCCACTGGTGTCATTAGGAAACACCCTGTTACAGTACTCAGGGCGGCATTCTGATAGGTCTTCCACTGCATATAACTTACATTCGCAAAGCAAATTGCCACTGTTTACTTTCAAGACTGGCCGGCCTACTGATTTATAAAAAGTCAACATGGTATCCTTATCGTTGCTTCAAGTGTTGCCGGTCCATGTCTTGAGGATATTCTTCCTTTTTCTGTCAAACGTTACACCAATATCTTGGATAATAAGTGGCCGGAATCTGTTATCCATGGACCTTTATGTTACGCCGTCCCGTAGTTGTGGAGGTTGATCATTTGCGGTGAAATTCCCACACCTTGGGTAACTCCCTATTTCACTCTACCACTTCCTATTTCTGAATTCCACATATGACTCGCGTCGACATTACAGTTGATTATGCTACGTTTCAAACAAGGACGAAGATTAGGCTGTGTCGAAGGCCTTCTATAGGTCAAGAGCCACCATGACTATTCGTTTGCACAATCTGTTCTGGCTCAATCCTCTACTAATATATGTGGAAATGATATGCCAAGCAGTTGCAGTACTGGACATTTTACGGTATCCACGTTAGTGTTGAACTACTGGAAAACTGATTTTCCTACTGGCAACAGAAGTAAAATCAGCTTGTACGAATCAACTCGGATGGTTCGGCTCAACTATTTCAAAATTCAGAATGGTCTTAAAAATGTTTTCTGTTTCTTTGACATGGAATGGTCTTCATTGATGGAAACCACTTCTCTCCTCAAGAGTATTTTCTACTGGCTAATCGGCCTGATGGCATGATTTCCGGGCCACTTCCCAAATTTCAGGGACTTTCTGGGTGCGTACCGACAAGTGGATGACCGAACACAAACACTAAAGTGCGGACAAAATATCATCGGCCTGCACGATACTCTGCTGGCACCAGGCTTCAGAAGCGGGATCATGCTGTATACCTCCCAGGCTATAAGAAGTATCAGGGTGCGGAACGACAATTGGAGTGCTGTAGTCAAACACTCAAGTCCGCACGCTTCAATGCCTACCGTTTTTGATTTCATCTACGGTATAAGTGGTGGAAATATTTCCAAATATATCAAAAACGGTAGGCATTGAAACGTGCGGACTTGAGTGTTTGACTACAGCACTCCAATTGTCGTTCCGCACCCTGATACTTCTTATATATTCGGCCAGGAAGCAGGGACCACTCATCTTTTTTATATAATTGTAGGTGTCTGAACGTTTAGCCGAACATGCGACTGATATTTTGATTTTTCTTCGAAATTTTTCAGATTAGAGAGACAATAAACAGTCCTCTGATGCATGGTTTTATAAACTCTATGAAACCTTGGCAATCAATTTTCGACAGTTCTGAAAATTAATTAAAATCGACTACTCTCCTAAGGGAAATTATGACAGTAAAGTGGTTTAAGCCAAGGGTATGGATGTGTTGCCGGTTACGTTATATCTGACCCCTCCTCATTCGCCGTAAAATTGTATTTGTGATTTTAAAGCGCTATCAATATAATTCTTTATCGATTCAAAACATCAATGTTTGAAACAAAGTACCCCTTTATCCGGTTAAATCCAAAACAGAAACCTTTCTCTGCATTCATTGCATAACATCTCGGTTGATTCTGTTTTTGATTTTTTTAACCTATTCGTTCAGGTGATTGAAAAGGCATTTCGGGATATACACATATTTTTGTTGAGGTGGCTCGATGATTTAAAACATTTAAATTTTTTTGGAACAAAATATAGTTGTTTTTTTTTTAAGAAATCTTAATCTATTGTACATCATTTTCAATATTTATTTTTCTTAATACACAATGTGAGCAGTGATGTAGTGTAAAACATTTTTAGCCTTCGTTTACGAATTGCAAATCCTTGATAGTTATTTTCCACATCCCTTCCTTTTTACCATATATACATATACACATAACAAAATAATACACATATATTGTTAATAAATCTCAGTAATATCTAACGAGAAAATATGAAATGTTCAATATGAAAAAAATTAAATAAATATATCCCACCATTGTTTACAATATTTATTCCAACGATTTTGTGGTTCTTTAAAGAAAAATAAATTACCAAGCCCATCTCCATTCTTGTGTTTAATATTGAATAATTGTGAAGCAATAATCCCTTCATATATATAAAAAATTAAATTTTTAAAAATAATATTTAACAACTAAGAATTTAGGCTTGTACATGAACAATGATAATAAATAATATTAAATATTTACAACAACAAACAAACAAAAATATACATAATAAAATAAAATAAAGAAATGTTAAACCAGTTGTGATCATTGAAAATTTATTGTAAAATGCAAAGGTTGTGGGTGGAACAGTATAAAGATATGACATTAAAGTATTGTCTATTGTCCTTTATGGAAACGTAGAAAAAAATTTCAGAACTTTTGTTTTTTTAATAACCAACCTATGGG